>NC_042494.1:12999711-13020585 GCF_005508785.2 Acyrthosiphon pisum | reverse complement strand
GTTTGTGAATCTGTATAAATATTTAAAAAATTTAGTACAATTTCGCGATTTTTATCAATAAAAAATGTATCTAGATGAATTTATTTAGATTAGTAAAAAAAATATCTAAGATGAACGCTTAGATACCATGTAACTATTTATCTAGATAAGATAAAAGATGAACAAACAATTATCTAGATATTCATCTAGATAAATTTATCTAGATAAGTCCGAACACTGACTATAGGTAGGTACGGCTAGATCGACTCAATGGCATTTGTCTTTGGATAGTTTTTAAGATAAAAAAAAAAATCATTAAGTAACAGAATTAAGACCTAAAAACTAAAAAGGCTATAGAGACATAGAGTTATGATGTTATATAATTCAATTTTTTACTTCTGGAATATTATGATCATCGGTATCTTCCTCGTCGCTCTCTGCCGGATAGAAAGATAAAAATCTAGCCGCTTCCTGTAATGCATGTATTTGTTCATCTAGTGGTGGTTTTCTAGAACACATCGTCATTAATTTCAAGAAACCTTCTAATATTGATTTATTTTATTATATACTAAAAATGTTTTTCTATCAAAAACTAACGCAGTATTAATTAAGTAGTAACTTATTTGTTTTTAGGACGAGTTGCTTAGTTTTACATTATTGTTTACAAAACTGCCAGAGTAGGTAACTATTTAAAAGGTGTTTGGTTGTCAAGCTAGTAAATTAAAACAAGTTGTTGATCAACGACAATTAACTTGAGTTAATATTAACATTAACAACACTATTAAGTACCAACCACTAAACTTGTCGAATTTTAAAAATCCCCCGGAAACTCTGACACTTTATAACAATATATTGATTACGCCCTACGTACCTTTGGAGCAGAATAGGATCCTAAGATGTTACCATTGATTATACTATATTTTATGAATATGATTTTACCTATCTGTTGTTTTTTTTCAATTATTCACTTTAGTTTTAAAGATATTTAAGTATTTTGTCTCATCGGATCAAAACTCATCAGTTTCCATATTAAACACATTAATGTATTTAATACATTTATTTGTATCAGTTTATTTACTTATGAGTTATGTCATGCAAAGGCGTTAAGAGGACGCCACAACATAGGAAAAACTGTTTTGCGTGGGATAACTTAACTCCCTCTGTATTTATAGTAGAATTACCAATATTCCACAACACATAAAGAAGAACTTTGTCTGTGCTATAGAGTTTTAATTTTTTTGATAGCACTTATCAATAATTTTTAATAATTAAACGAAACAAACAAAAAAAATCTAATGTTCTCAGACTAATAATAACTTTAATTGTATTTATGTTATCCAAATAATAAAAACGCTACGACACAGACAAAGTTCTTCCCTATGCGTTGTGAAATTTTGGTAGTTATACTATAAATACAGAGGGAGCATAGTTATTATTGTCCCGCGCAAAACAGTTGTTACCTGTTTACTATTAAGTGTGAGCTAGGTGGTTATTGAAAAAATAATTATTGTATTTTTAATAGATAGGTCCCTATAGTCCATACTGTATTAAATTTATATATTTCTCTGCATTAGGCTTACATTTTCAGAGTTAAATATAATGTCTGTTGATTGTTAAATTATAACTTAAGGTTCTCAACGTTGATTTAACTTGTCTTAACAGTCTAAAACAAAAGTTATTATTTTTAATTAATTTTCCAACGTTTGCTTTTACATAACGAGAGTAGAACAATAATTATCTACTAATTAACAGTTGTACCTACTCATAAAATAAAATAAACAGGATGGCACGGCGAATCCAAAATAGGTTGGGAACCACTGAAACAATAATATGTATCTACTCATTCAATCAAAAAGGGTGTTTTATGACAGGTACTATACTATAGAAGGTAGTATAGGCATCTCTATAATTTGTATATCGTGTCAACATATATTTAATTTTAAATACATTTACACCGCTGCTTGGTCGCCGAAATGTCGAGTTAAGAAATTGGTGAATTTTACATTAGGACAACCTGTATGTTCACATATATAATTGTACATACTTGTACTTTTATCTAGGTCTTTAGGGTTATTTTAGTCATTTTTTAGGTACGTTTTCATGTTATATTTTGTATAATATACAGGGTGTGAGGTGTGACAGGAAGAGTGGAAGACCTAACAAAATATATAAAATGATTCTACTTAAACGTATGACAAAAATTGTTAAAATTAGATGATTAGTAAATAACTTAAGAAATATACTCATGTCAGCAAATTCCCAAAAATAATATTTTGAAAAGAGCTATTATACGTTCCGAATTAATTTAATCAAAACAATATTGATATTTTAAAAAATTCTAAAAAATGAACTATTTGCCTTAGATAAATGTTTTTATCATCAAAATTGTTCTTATGATCAGATTCACAAATTGGCTAATTTGAATTCATCCAAAAAAAATTTTAATTCAATTTTAAAGTAGGTACCTATCAAAAAATAAAAATATTTTTTTTTATACTATTGGTACGTGTAGCGGCGCAAGTAACTATAAATTATAAAAAAAAAAAATTAAAAATATTGATTAAAACAAATCTGTCATCTTTCAGGTCTTTCTGTTACACCCTGTATAATATACTTCGACGCCAATCCATATATTATAATATATTGTTTGTACGAATTACAAATAATATTATGTGCATCGGTGCGTATTTCTGTCGAATAACTGTTGCCCGAGGGGTGGTATATGGGCTGGTAAGTATTATTATATAGTTGTTGTGATGTTTAGGCGTAGGCATACATTCGCTTGGCAACCACGTGTGTAACTACCGTAAACACAATGTGCGGTACGTTTCTGGTTGCCTATAGATCGCCACGCTTCGTTCGTGTCCGCACGGATTTTGTTCCGGAAAATTTTTAGTGCGGAAAATCGCGGGCCATCGACATGTCCGAAGAAGACGTGATACCGGGTAAGGCAGCAGCTCTGCATATTGTGTGTGTACTATAATTATCGCATAAACACGACCGATCGAATTTGTACGATACTATGCGACTCGTCCGTCGCAATCGAATAATATTATTATGCACCTATTCCATAAGAGTTGCTTGAAATCCGCGAGTTACGAGATGCCAATAACGACGGATTATTAATAATAATAATAATAATAATAATAATTGATACACCTTGTCGAAACCTGCGACGATTATTTATGATCTCATTTATGATAATAATTACAATATCGTTAGTATGCAGTGGGTCGAAGGGAGGTATGCCATCTCACCACTTTTTTGACGTGTCTCACATATTTCATATCCCTATATGTGAGTTACATATTATTATACGTCATATTATAATATGCTAACCTGCATGCTTAGACGTTCGGGAGATTTGATGTGGCTGATTTTTAAACAGTACTGAAACATTAATCCGTAAATGAATACTTTTATTATAGACAAATCGAAACATAATTAAGGCTGTGCAATAATTGTTAATTGGTTGTTGTTGAGTATATTAATAGGTACATTCGTAATGATTGAGTAAATTAATTTTAATCTTTTGTGAGAACAATTTTTTATATGCCTACAAAGATTATATCTATTTTTTTGCGGTAGAGCAAAAAATCGAAAAATTTTAGTTTTGTTTGCACATTTGTAATTTTTTTTATTTTTAATTAAGTATGGTTTAACTACGATAATAAAATACTTAAATACATCATCACATTTAACGAGAATTATTTTTGTTTTTCACTTAAATTACAAGTGATTAAATCAATATTTTATATACCTACGTTATAAAGTCGAGTATAACCATAATTATAGGTATAAAATAAATTAAACTTTGAACGTAAATATATTTTATTAAAAATCAATATTTTCATTAAATATAATATTTGTTTAGTACATAACATACAAATGTAGGTACCTATAAAACGTCGAACGGGAAGTAGCAGAATACGTAATATTATTATTATGTAATGTCCATCGTTTTGTATTAAATAAAATAAATAAATGAAAAATAACGAGTAAACGTCATGATTACAATAGAATTATAAAACAGGTCGGTAAACTTCAGAAACTCAATTTAAAAACGACTTCACGAATTCCTACCGTGTGTCGTTTTGGTTCCTCGACCTTACCGCGTAACCAGTTAACAAATATATTATACTTACTTACTCTAATATCGCATGCCTTATAATTTATTATATTTAACGTTATTAATTCCTAATACTGGCAAACATTATAATAATAACACTGGAAGCGTTAAAATAAAATTATGTTACACACGACTTTAGGGGTAGTGTACGTTTAAGCGCATGTGTCATCGGAGGTTTTTTATTCATCCCACTGTATAGGGAAACTGAATTATTTACTTTGTGTCATAAAGTTATAATGTGAAATTGAAATCGGATTTCAGAAACCGGAGCTGTTTTCACGTATGGAAAAAGTAGTTTTGCAGACAACATTCCAAGTCACTTTTTCATCAGAAATGATCCAGTAATCGAAATCAGTTGCGGCGAAGAACACTCTGGAATTGTCTGCAGTAAGATTTCGCCATTTCGGGTGCCAAACAATTTATTCGCAAATATTTTTGTTTTCGTAAAAATGTTATAGGTATCTAAGAAATAAATAATATACATAATGATGCGAGACACAATTAGGTATGTCCACCGTCGTTCAATCTGCATATTATATAGGTACAAGATAATCAATTAAAATGTCAAAATTACAACTTTTTTGAACATATTTTTTTACATAGTTTGTTGTCATTGCAAAGCAATATTTTTTTATCGTTTTCAGCTTTTACTTATTTGATTAAGAACAATCATTTTAATTTCATATTCCGAAGGGATCACTCGCACAAGAGTACACCGCAAAATGTTGATTCACTATAGGTACTCCAGTCATCTAAACTTTAAGACACTAAAGGTTAAAACTAAAACGCTAAAGAAGAAGGTACCTAGTAAGGTACTAGATATTACATACAATTTTTAAATTTCAAAGAATTCAAAATACAATACGCAAATGTATCGATTTGCCATCCCCATATGTATTTAAGTACTTCAACAAATATTTTTTTTCGGAATATGAAATTAAAAATGTATATTATCATTTAAAAAAGTAAAAACTTAAAAAAAATAACGAAATAAATTTAAAAAAAAGTGAAAACTTTTTGAAATAATGAATGTTAACTTATATATATTTATATGGTTCATCATGTATACTATATCTGTACGTCCAAAAGAATAATATGTACTAGCTTACGTCCATCCAAGACTACGATAGTTAGCCTTCATATCACCATGTAGGGGTGCACTAAAAAGGATTTTCCAGAATTCGTATTTTGAAAACAGGCTCACGCACAGGGATTTGTTGGCTTACAAAACGAATATTTTTTATGTTTATGTTTTTATATTTTAAATTCGGACAAAACCACCCAAATGACTATGTTCAAAATATTAATTGTAGTAAACACTTAAGGGGGCTGCAGCCGGTTTTGTCAAAAGTCAAAACTAATGTAGATTTTACCAATCTAAACATTAATTTTGTTTGTTATAATGTTTTTCAATATATTAAAATTCCGTATCATAAAATAAACCTTAACGGGGCTGGAAGGGCTCCAGTCAATGAAAAAGAGTGACTTTTAAACCAATTAGCTTGACAAAACTGGAAGAATTTGGTTTGACAGATTTTAATTTTGAAAACGGATTATGATTGATCAACAAGTTAACTAGGGGATGATCGAGGCGATTTTGAATATTCCAATAATTGTTAGTTTCATGATGAATAATGTAACAAAAATATCATATTTTTTCGATATTTTTATTCTTGGATATCACAGCTGAAAAAAAAAAATATTCAAAATCGCCTCGATCATTCCCTAGTAAACTTGTTGATCAATCATAATTCGTTTTCAAAATTAAAACCTGTCAAACCAAATTCTTCCAGTTTTGTCTAGCTTATTGGTCTAAAAGTCACTTTTTTTCATCTGCTGCAGCCCCCTTAACTATAGAGTTTGAAACAGAATAAATCCACAGGCATTATTTCATTTGTCAAGGATAACGGCATGTGCAGGATTAATAGGTAGCTACCTAGTATTTATATAAACACGTAATACTATAATTATAACATATTATCTACTATACATGGTTAAAATATGTTTACTATATAAATATGAATTCTACTACTGTATATTATGTATAAATATCATATTTTTATAATAATAACTATGACTATCACTGATCGCCCAACTTTCAACCGTATAATTTTCCTAACTCGAAGATTCACTCTACTCAAAATGTTTAAACCTAATGAAGTTCGTAAAAAATGAATATATTATTATATGTTAGAAACTTATAATATGATCCCTGACCATCATGGGCGTACTCACGGGGAGGTCATGGGGTTTAAGTCCCCCCCGCCATTGACCGTTTTTTACGCACCCGATTTTTGTATGCTGATAGCCCTCCTACATATTATGTTCCTAGAAATTATCCACTACCCTCCCACCATCGAAAATTCCTGATAACATCACTGGAATGACCATTATACTATATTAGGTATAGTTTTCGATTTTCAAAAGGATTCGTATCGTGTACTTTTGTTTGTTTATCCATAGGTACATCGTTTTCATGTACAGAGTATATTTTAAACTGTACGTGTGGCTCTCTTAATCGATACCTGAATAATTAATATTTATTAAGCGTCGCTGTGTGAATGTTGAGATTATCGCATTCACATAGGGCCATTAAATCCTCATGAATTATAACCGAAGTATTGAAATCTACTTTTACTTATATACAAAGCTTTGAGCGTGTGGTGTTTTAAATAAAACACTTGCAGGTTGAATATGCAAATATTGAGAATAAATAATAGTGAATACAATTATTCAAAACACAAACGTGCCTATTATTTTAGACATAATATTATAATTATATATATATATTTTTTTAAATTAATTAACCTGTGGCAACTTAGGCCATTGGGTGGTTTTTAACTGTGGGGGAGGGTACTGTAAGTTTTAAACACGTGTGTTTGATAGTTTGGCAGATTTCTTAGTGGGCACCCGTAGGTATCTGCCATGCCCGGGTGGGGGATGGCGGCACTTCTCTCCGAACACTGTGACTTGCCCGAAGAAAAATGCCACCAGCAGCCGGATTCGAACCGGCGTCGGTGTGCGGAGCAACCGACGCGTTAATCCACTCGGCCCCTCCGTCCCCCATAATATTATATTGTTATAGTCTATAGATTTTAAAATCACGGACCGGCAAAATAGAATATAGTGGTTATAATATAATAATAATATATATTTCAACTTCCTCATAATAATATTATTTACATTTAAAATTAACATTCAAAGTTGACACTTACTCCCCATAAGGAATAGCCTGTGGTGTGAGTAGGGAGTCTGTTACAATATTAATTAATTAACTATACACAAGTGTACAGTATAATGTGTATTATATACATTATATTATGTATTTATTTTTTATTTATATATACGCCTCAACTGCTAAGGTTATTGTCGTTTCTGAAATACAATACATTTTAAAGATTTATACAAAATATTTCAAGTATGATGCACGAAAGGCTTACGTTATTTTAATTACATGTGATATAATCCTATAATCCTATATGTCATATTTTCGACATAATATATTATTTTCGAAGTTAAGCAAAATATACTATTATACATCTAAAATCATATACACTCTTAAACTTTAAGGTCTTAGATATCGTTAATAAATTAAATTGTATGTTATTAGTTACCACGTTTTAAAAACGCAATTTTTTAATCAATATATTTGATTACTCATTTTTTTACTCCACAAGATAAATATGATCGCGTGATAGCGATGAATTAATAATTATTAAAAATATATATGACTACGCAAAAAAGACACACGCACATACATTATTATTGATAGAATAAATGCTCATAGTATTTTGTTGTCATATTATATTATGTGATTAAAAACTTGTTTTTTAGAAAACGGAAGAGTATTTTGTTTTGGAAAAAATAGTTTCGGACAACTTGGCCTAGGGCATACGGAAAATGTCTACAAGCCTAATTGTGTTAAAAGTATGGACTCGTAAGTATTCGTCAGAACAATGAATATACCTAATTAAGAATATTTTTGTAGGTTTAAAACCAGATAAGGTGAAGCATATAGCTTGTGGACGGTCACACACAATTGTTTCAACAGGTAATTTGTATTAATATTAATTGATTGTTAGTATTTGTTACGTAGCTTTAACTAAGCACGCACTGAACATAAAAAAATAATTTAAAACATAAAAAAGTTGAAGAATGTATCGAAGGAAAAAGTTAAGACACAAATTTATAAACTAAAATAGTAAAATATGCGTAATATCTATGCATTCTGGTTGAAACTATACATAGGTACGTATAATAATACTACCTTCAAATTGCTATATTTATTTTTTAATTTTAATATTTTCTTTGGTGTACAAATATAGAATATAAATATGAGACTTCAATGTATTATTCAAAGTACATAAAAGTATTTAAATTTAACATCAAACGGTTATTTTTTAATAACGAAGCAATAGAAATGTGCTGGTTTGATAGCAATATATTTTTTGTTTGCAGATATTTATAAAAAAATAAAATTGTTCTAAATTTTCTTTGCAAAGTTAACCTGCGTACGATTTTGAAGAAATTTTAGAAAATGTAGCCCCGCTCTTAATAGTTTTTTAAGTTCATATACATTTTTCCATTGATTACGTAGATTTAATTTTACAGTGAGTTCCGTTTAATGTGATCATATTGGTGCAGGTTATTTTGATTATAATAATTTTTTTAAATATTGTATACCTACCCTACTTAGTACTTACAATAAAAATATAATTAGGTACAAAAATAATAAAAATATTTTTTATGTGGAACTTTCAGAAATAATGTCGCTTCTCTTTGTAACCGTGTTTTCAACTTATCAAAACGAATAAGCAATTGTTTTTGATTGATAAATCTTTCCGTTTGAACAACACGAATTACAACTATATACTGAACGAAACGACAAACAATGATACACTGTAAGGACTTAGGACGTAAGGTCAAAAATACAATTTAATTGTATTCCGTCAGTTGGTTATATAGCTAAATCAATTTATAAAGCCAAAAAAATATAAAATCGATTAAAAGTGATTTAATTATCCGGTGAACAGTGATTCTAATAAAAGTTTAAATTAACAATAATTAGAAACACAAGATTTGGTTTGGGTTTTTTTTATTCCAATAAACGGTTGGTTCTATAAATCATATTTTCACATCAATTGGTATTCACTGTATTTATATTTTACGAGGATCTTTCCTGCACTAAAGTAATCATTTTATTATAATATAATATCCTATCCAACTCTATTTCTCTCATATTTTAATGAATTATGTTTAGCGTCTAAAACGCATTGTTTGGTTTTAAGAAATTCCCAAATCATTGTTATTTATTTTAAAACAGACGAACGCAATAAACTAATTTTAAAGCAAAGTTAATAATGCCAAAACGTACATGACGTCGAGACCTCGGATGGGTGACCGCAGTAGATATATGTTTAGAAATATTAGTCATATCATATAAATAATATCCACCGGACAAAGCTTTTTGTTATTTGTACGTACGCAGATGACCTACAACCGTGACACTTAGTGAACCAATTTGGCTGTAGTTGTTTTTATCGCATACAAACACTATTGTATTTCATCAAAGTTTGTGACTGCTTAATACTAATACGTTTATTATTATAACATAATAATATGCTTGACGTGGAATTAAGTACTGTTTCTATGTTTTGATGAGTACAAAATGTAATATAATTGTTTATACTTTGAAGTTTAAATTATATTCAAAGTATTTAACTTTTGTTTGTACATTGCATTTTTTTTTTTTGCAATTGTATATTATAGGTAGGTAATATATATTGTATTATACAGGAAGATGCTGCAAGTTGTGTAACCTTATATTAAAATAATAAAATATTATGTCGTTATACCTATCTATGAATTTACAAATTCTATTATGAGAAATCTAAAAATAAATAACGTCATAAAATTAAAAAATTCATTGACCTTAAAAATTTAAATGCCTCTAAAAAAAAAATTAACTGAGGTTTTTGAGATATTTTTTAAGTGCAGTTTTTTAAAATAATTAAACTATTTATTAACTTATATTTGAGATCAACTTGATAATAGTCAAAAATATTTTAATTTAATATTTTATATTAATTTAGTCATTTTAAAAAAATATTTCATATCTACGTTTATGTAGGCCAATATAAACGTTTACCAGCCAATATATAAAGTCGTAAACGATAGACTTTATAGTACAATATATATATTTACTCTACATATTAAGACAATCAGTTAAATATAATAAGCACCAGATAATGGGAGAACAATATGAATTACCAGAAATAATGTTTTCAAGTCACAGCATATTTAGCATTTTTAGTGTTAAAATAGTGTTGTTTTAGTTTAAATACTACGATGATTAAGAGGATGCTACCCACGCATTTGTTTTCTCCGTCTTACACACGTACGACATAGCAGATATTCGTTCACTAGTTTCAATAGTGTGCTGTTAGTTATGATATTAGAGTAATTTGACCAATTATACATTTTTAGATAATAACATTATCTGTGCTTAAACGTTGGCTTTTATTTGATATTTTAATTTTCAAGCGAGTTATGAGCATTTGTAATTTTTGATATTTCACATACCCATATCTTGCTTGAAAATGAAAATTTTGAAAATTCGGCAACGTTAAATCATAAATTATGTTCGTACCGAAATTTTTTATAATAGGTCAATTCACTCTAATATCAAAACTAACAGCACACTATTGAAACTAGTTAACGAGAATTTACGATGTCGTGCGTGTGTAGGACGGAGACAACAAATGTATGGGTAGCGTCCTCTTAATAATAATAATAATATATATTATCTATTAAATATGTGTATCATAATGATAGTCTTTAATTGGTTTTGCATTGTGAGAACTGTTATCTTTTTGCTCGTCAGAGAATAACATCGTTTACGGATTTGGCGATAACAGCGACGGCCAACTAGGACAATCGGTGGCGGACGTGACCCACAGCGATGTGCCCATCGAAGTCACCCGTTTCAACGATAAGAATATCATTCAATTATCCGCTGGATCGTATCACACGGCGGCCCTCTTAGGTCTTAATTGTTTTGCATAATTATAATAGTACAATTAGATATATACATATATATCGCCGCATAGGTGGATTTGATCTATAGACATAATAATATATATGGACTGTGCACCATATTATTGTCATACGGTTCCAAACATTGTTAGAAAGAGATAAATAGTCAAAACCCTGTGCATATAATACCTGTGTCTATGCTATCTTTTTCTAAACGCTTTGTTATCCTTGTTGTTAAGATCCTTTGTCTCTCTCACTGTATTGATCATGGATGTAGCTGGAGCCCGGATGTATCTTCGTTATCAGTCCCCATTCCTATATAGGCGTATGCGATTTCCAGTTGGATTATTAAATCCTATGGGTACCATTATGCACTTAGATCTCCCGCCCAAAAAACTAAATCCTAAAAGTGATTTCAAAGCTCATTTCTAAAACTTATTAAGATTCCCATATACATTATTACTACCCACAGTGAGTATTATAATGTATTCGAAAACCGTAACTACAAGAGGCCGATAATAGGTCTCTCCCGTGATTGAGTCCTCCTAAGAATGGTACTAGATATCGTTCTCTAACAGAAAACCGTATTTTTGTTCTCGTCTTCGGTACCCATCAGAAAACGGCGACGTTTATGTCTGGGGATCGAACAGCGACAGACAATTGGGACTCAACTCGATGGACGACGATTCGGTCAACGTCAGTGTGCCGACCATCGTGCCGATCGCCCTGCCCGTCTTGTACGTATCATGCGGGCACACTCACACCGCATTCGTCACGAGTAAGTAATAAATCATACCTAGTAAGACATTTTCCTTTTGATACCGCACCATCAACTATTAAATGGAAACCTGTGTTATTTTTAATTGTTTAAAACAACTCGTACTAAAAAATATCACTGAAGTTTTTTTGTACATAAATTTCGATCGAATATTTTTAATTTTTTTTATTTATACGCATTTAAAGTTCAGACAACAGAAGTGGTGCATTATAAATGGTGTGGAGTACAGTTATAGATTCGTAGGTGACGCGTGAAATATCGCAGATGGCACTATAAAATTATAAGACGATATTATTATAGCTGCGGCGGGAAAAGAGACTTGGGTATGTCTCACTATTGAATATGGGTATTAATAATACATTCAGAGGGCTATTGTATTACACTTTCGTGTTTTAGCTGCACGTCTGAACCTGATAAAAATAGTACTTATTTTTTTTATTATTTAAAATAATATTTACAATCTATACGTATAGTAGCATATGATATGTAAATTATACGAACTGGTGACGTAGCCAGTGGGAGGGGGATGTTTTGGGTGTTAAAACACCCTCCCATGCATTCCGTTATGCCATATTCACACACTACAACGGATTAAGATAAACTTTATCTTAACTAGTGCACATGGTGTCGTATAATTGCACTCGTGCAGATAATATTTACACTACACCAGTAGTAATATTTATTTAGCCTTCTAGTGTTACTTCCTGGGACGGTTAGAGTGGATAGTTGGGATATAAGAGGATTTTTGTGATTTGTAAGTTTGTTGTGAAAACTGTTATAGCGTTGGTGGGCTAGCTTTTTGAGGGTAGGGATATGTAGTTGATTGTGAATAGATAAGTATTTTGTTTTTGATGCTCAATTTGAACTCAATTATTGGGCGGAAAAAGTGAAGGAATGACAACAATTGTTATATATTAAAATAATGATGCCCGATGGGAGTTTTACCCTAAAAAAATGTTCGGTAAATGTACGTAAAGTTTTTTTTATAAGTATTCGTGTAGTATTTTTATTTAATACATTTTAAACTCCATAATATAATTTTTGGCATTTGCATTGAATAAATAATGATAATTTCGTAATATCCTAAACACTGTAGGTCTAGTGAATATATTTATATATTAAATATTATATGAACATGCATATTATTTTAATATTATCTTAGTTTACATTTTTAATAATATCAATATGTTACACATCTACGTCTTGTACTTTTGAACCAAATATTATTAATACAATGTTATTGTTTACATTAAAACGAAATTGAAATGAGGAATCACTAAATTTTATGAACGGTATACAAAATATCGATAAAATTAACGTACATTTACCTTAGTGGCTATAGTGGTATAGTTTACCAAGCTCCCATCCTAATTAATTATACATATATTATAATTTATATTCGCTATTATGTTTATTATTAATATATTACGATTAATGCCATATATATATTATTATAACTGTGACGGTTTTCAGGAATCGGAGACTTGTATACGTGCGGTGATAGAGAGTATGGAAAACTTGGCCATGGCCTGTGGTCACTGAGCCGGGTCGACACGACCGAAAAGATCGTAAAAGTCTCTTGCGGGGCTAACCACACGATCGCATTGAACGGTAAATAAAATCATCACTATTGACCGTACACAAATCATCCATTACTATTTACTACAATATAGCACTACTTACATCGATATAAAATATAACACACGTTAATAATACCTATCTACACAAATTATACGCACAAACGCTTATTTTAATAATTATAATAATTTAGAAATAAAATATTTCAATGTCAAACTAACCTTATACTTACTGACTTATAGACGCGGGAAAAGTGTTCGTTTGCGGTAACAACGACTGTGGACAAATAGGTCTGCGAAACGTCACATCGCAAGGTCATCTGTACCCTTGCCCCATTACCAACGAACCGATCGTTCAGATTGTGTGCGGCCAGAGCCACAGTGCTTTTATTACCGGTAAATAACTTATACTCACGTATTATTATTTATTACTTACCATACAGGTGATACGGTGTGCTTCGATTTAAATAACATTTGTCTACCCGTTTTTGTATTTTTGTACTTTTAATATACCGTAATATGCAGTGTTGCGATTGCGGAGTCTCTTGGATATATGTATCGAGCACTTTTTGTTTTGCATTTGAAGTCTAAATATGTATTAAATTGAGTATTGAATCGAAAATATAAAACGCACAGCAATGAGACTCTCAGACATTTCCTAAACTTAATGTATTATTCTTTCTATACACAATAATATTTAAACTAATTTCAAGCTATTCATACAATCATACCATGAACCTAGTCTACTATGGCACCTCGAGTTATACGCGATATTTGGAAAAAATCAGCTGAACCTACCAAATTCAGAAATGAGAAAATAATATTATAATATAAAAAAAACTATCCTTTGATGCTAATCCATCCGAACTTCTCTTAAAATCGTTTTCCTATACCTACAAATATACAATTAATCATTACACATTTAATTTAACACATCTATTAGTCATTTCTCATTACAGTAGTATACTCAATGGAAAGTTGCACTCGAAATCAATTATTTTTTATACTATTTTATTAATATAAACAGTCAAGGCCCTTAATAATTAAAGTACAATGATCATAACAATAGGAATAAATTACAAAATAGATATAACAATATAATTGGCATGAAGATGAATAACAGAAATACACAAGAAAAAGATGTAACAGGTACAAAAGATAACAAACAAAATTTATAAGATATGTCATATCCCATAGATACGTTAAAGTCAAATAGTGAAAGAAGTATCAGTGGATAGACAATATTATTTATAGAGCAGAGCCAGTTTTAAAGTTTTTTTTTCGCAAGTGTGAAGTTATAAAAAGTAAGAACATTAATTGTATTTTAAACTGACTATAGTAAACTAAATAAAAAAATTAATAAACTTACAGTGTGCAGACGCTACAATACGTTGACTTGAATAAGCCATACATTCTCTGAATATTATTTTAATTATTATTAATTACATAACATTGTGACTATTTGAGCTAAACTATTTTAAAAATTGAATTTTGAACAAATTGTATGTATCTATCAGTTAAATCTATAGTGTATTCTATAGGGTATATACTGTTCAAGTACTACTGATATACTTACCATGTGTTACGAATTATTTAAGAATTATAAACGACTAAATAATCGTCTGCTGATTAGGCGTCCCACGATCTCCAATCCACTATTATTGAGCCACTATACAATGTCGATGGTTTTTAAAATATTTTGTAACTAAACGTTGTACGCTTCTCTACATTTCATAGTAGTTTTATTGTATAACTATTTTAATCGAATATTTTTTTAATTATCATCTCAGCGAGTGGCAAACTATTTATGTGTGGCGACGGAAAATACGGAAAGCTCGGCATAGACGTCAATCAAATAACAACTCCAACGCTCGTGTTGGCGTTCGTAGACAAAAATTTAAACGTACAGATGGTATGTTCTTCATTATTATCCATTAAAAAAATATTTGAAATATACTAGAGATTAGATTGTATTACATTTTTTTTATAGGTCAGTTGTGGAGGAAATCATACTTTAATTCACGCCGAGCCCCTCGACAACGAACTCACTAATAATAGCTTACAACAAATAAAATCGTCTGACTCATTGCCTCCATTAAGGGTTGTGAAAAAGATAATCGAAGAGCGAAAAGAGAATATTGAACCATTTACATCGATTACGCCAGCCAAAGATAACGAACCGGAAGTATTGAACATAGTCAAAGAAAGCGGCGTAAAAGTAATGCTATATACGGTATATACCTATATAGGTACGACTATAATTTATTCCCGATAATTATGTACAGTATTTTTTGTTTTATTAAAAATATCAGGAAATTAACACAAATTTGATCGATCGACAAATTAATGAGGATAAAAAATCATTCAAAGATAAGATACCAAGTAAACTATCTATATTCATATATTATTATAATTATATAATATATTTTTAGAATAGAGTACATTTTATTTTGATTTTAAATTGATATTTTGATAAGTAGTTGATTTATAAGTAGTAAAGTGTCAATAAGTAAAGTAGAGTGCACAAGCAGCGATTGGGGGGAGGGCACTTGGGGCGCCATAGCCCCCCCAAAATAATTTAAAAATTTTTAAAGCCCCCACTTCTAATTTTGTAAAAAAAGATTCAAGCTCCCCTCCTGAAATACAATCAAACTTCCACATATACAAACAATGTTTCGTTTCTGACAAGGAAATTAAAAATGTATGTTGTCGTTCCAATAATTAAAAACTATTAATGAACAAATGTTGAGCCCCGCCAAATAATCTAACATTTTATAGTATTTTTCATCAGTTTATTACTGTAATATTGTTTGCTTGTGTCTGATAGGTATTGTAAATTAAAGATTTTTCGTACTTTTTGTGTTTGACCAGCTATAATAGTAATAATAAATATTTAATTAAATATCATCCCATAAAAATATGGTATTAATAATTAATACTTAATATATTTCTGGCTTAACAGCTCCACATACAGCAGCGTTGCTACTCGTAGCGTCAACATAAGCTAAAAACTTGTTATTTATTATATCTGTATACTTATTGTTGTTAATATATTATTATTATTATATAATTATTTTCTGTATTATTATTATTATTATTACTATATATCTTATTCAAATTGTTAAAAATGTACCTTGTAATTAATATCAATAGATGTAGATAGCCATGGCTAGGAACATCTTAATATACAAATAATAAAAAAAAAAATAAATACTTAATATTTATATCATTATAATATTATAGCTATACCACGTGTTTAATTAAACATTTAAATATTATTTTTTTTTGTAGCGGGAATAAAAATCTCAAATTTAGAAGATGAATCGGTAGAAAAAGAAGGGACAAATGCAAACATGTTGGTTATTAATGAGAAAACCGAAAAAAAAGAAGTAAATAAATCAAAATATCCTAGAAATGAGAGAGTACGGGTAAGTTAAATGGCTTTAAGCCAAGTAAAATTAGTATTAAATTTTAATTGATACCTAACATTATTAACTATTTTTTATTTCAGTCTCGCATGTGTATAGTCATTTAAAATAGATCTAATATTATATTATAATACTTAATCATACAATCTTATTATACATATTATTTGAATTATATTACTTAGACAATTTTTAGTTTTATGTATCCACAGTTTTAATATAAACGTTTATGAGGTATGACTACCTATGTAAAATATTATTTATGTTACGTGTGCCTAATCTCATTATTAAATTAAGATTTACATAGTATTATTATGTTCGTTTAAACACACTTTAAACTTTATTAAAGTGAGTGAAGGTCATTTGACTGGTTTATTTATTTTTTTCAATATTTCTGTAAATAATTTTTAGCTTATTGTCGAATTGTAGATAATAGATATAAATGCATTATAGTGTTATACCTATCAATTTTAAAAACATTCTTCTCAAATGTTAATCCGCAATCTATTCGGGTGTAAGCGTGTTGTATAAAAATTAAAAAACAGTAATCATGCTGCGATTGCAGCTTCGTATGAATTTGCAACACATTGTATACCTAGAAGTCCGCGTGGGCCATCGGAAAAACCTACTTAACGAGAAAATGGACGACAAACGACAAAACGGCCGGGCAATTTAAAATGCTGATGTATAATTTGTTACAAATAAAACGTATAGGTAACAAAAAGAACAGTTGACATTTTTTGAAATTTTCATTCCAACCATTGTCAAATCATCTCTATTTTGTCATGACTCGTGGTATTTCGCAAGTAATAATGTTGTATTATCATAAATATATCTTCCAAAAAAATTGGTTCAATTTTCTTTGACAAAACACACAGTAATAAGTCTATAATCACATTAGTTATTACAATACAGCTTTTGAAACAACCACTTTTTGAAACTATAACGGAGAACAATATAAGCATCAATAAGTAAGTAATAATATTTTTACTGCACATACCTATTAAATATTAGTTTTTGCTACATAATATTTTATTCTTTTCATGAATAATCCTCCCATATTATCATTGAAATAGATATATTTTCATTGCAATATCGTAATGATTAAACACTTAATTAATTTTCATATTAATATAAATAATAATAATAACATGTACATTACCATTTTATCACATAAAATTTAGATTTGAGTAAAACAATATTATAAAAACAATTAATGACATTTAAATATTTAAATATAATTAATACTTTAATAACAGTATGACATTACTGTAATGATATACACAATTTATTATGATATATAATTTTAGATTCCGAGCGGAGCGATGAATGTATTGATTTTACATTGATGTGTGTTTTATTTTTAGATTCTGAGTGGAACGATGAATGTATTGATTTTACAATGTGTGTTTTTTTTTTGTGTCTTCGTATCACGATATATAGTCGAAATAATGCTTCATATTTCATCTTTTCGTTGGGAAAGTGAAAATAGCTGTGCCTTGAGGAGGTCAATATTTCAAATATATAAGCATTTAATTTAGAGTTCAAATCTTGACAAATTACGTAAGAATCATGAAAATGTGCAAATTATTTTGAGTTAAAAATGTTTATTTTTAAATCTAAGATTTGCAAATTTAATGTAAGATTCTTTATTTACCTTTATCAAAAAAAAAAAATGTCCATAAAAAAGTCAAACTAAATTTTTATGAGCGTTTGTAGTTCAAATTTCTACAACATTAGATATTCACTCGATTTCTCAAGTAGCAATTTTCTTATTTTGTAGACGCTTGAAATTCATATCATATTTTTATTTTATCAATTCATATACTTGAAAAAAATTGATAAATCGAGCGACTGTCATCACGTCAAGAAGGTATATGGAACAACTCCGTTGAAAAAAATTGGAAAAATATTAAATAGTGTCTTCAGAAAATTGGAACATAAAAAGGCCTGTTGTTTTATATATATAAGGATTAGATAAGCTTTGTATTTTAATTTTTCAAGAGCTTTATACTTGTTTTTTATATACGAAAATGATACTAAAACCTCCAGCAGACTGTCAGGTATAACCATAACAAATTTCAGCCAAATCGGTCCAGTAGTTTTTTTGGTTAGCGCGGTCGTGGAAAACCCCTTACAATTGTATATAGTAGTATAATAGATATGTTTTAAGTTTTTATTAGCTTCCAAGTTCCAACCAAAAGTTATAATATCTTGACAGTTAATTAGATATCTTAAACGATGATATATTATTAGATTACATTTAGATTTAAGTAAATAAATTAAATATTATAGATCATAAAAATAAACAGAACATTTAAAACACTTCTTATTATATGAAATACTATATTATAATACAATAGCCGATAATAATAATGTCTCACATACGACACGCGTATTATGTGTCAGTGATACTACAATCTACGATATTTGATTCTAAATTATAATGAAAGGTATGTACTCCGTTGAAGAATGTAACTATATTCACCAGCTATGCGTGTTATAAACATTTTTTATGAATTTCTTACTCAAAATAATTTGCACGTTTTTGTGATTTTTATGTATATAGTGTCAAAATTGTAACTTAAATGCTCATAAAAAAAATCGTGAATGTATTTTTTAAATTTTTCAGATATATAATAGTATACTTTAGAAGTTTCAAGTACCCATGAATAATATTATACAATCACAATAAAATAACTAAAATAGTTACTCTAGGTTTTTTAATGTGTAATTTCGTCTATAATAAACTGAAATAATTATTCAATTTTAGATTTGATAAATTTTGTCAAAATTTGAACTTTAAATGCTTAAAAAAAAATTGTGCTTATGTATTTTTAATATTTTTCAACTGCTATTATAACAAATATATCAGAAGCCTTGCATCAAATTTTCACGCTGTTTTACCCAACAAATAAAATTGTATTGATATTTATAGAAAAAAAAACTAAAAAAATTGAATACTGACAATGTCCGTAAACAGCCCAAAAACAGTCAAAATATTTTCAAAATTGTATGGTGTATATAAAATGAAAATATAAACATTCAGTAAAATTTTTATGTATACACAGTTTTTCGTTTTTGAATAACGATAAAATAACAAAACCGCTACATGAAAAATCGAGTGAATATTGTAAAAATATGAACTTCAAACGTTCATAAAAATTTAATTTAATTTGCTTGTAAACATTTTTATTTTTTTTTGATAAAGGTAGAAAAACTTATAAAGAATCTTGTATTACGTTTTCAAATCTTAGATTTAAAAAGAAAAATTTTTATGAATTTTCAACTCAAAATAATTTGCTAATTTTGATGATTCTCCCGTATTTTGTCAATATTTGAACTTTTAATGCTTATAAATAAAAACTGTAACTAAGGATATTTAATATTTTTAAAAAGTCATTGTAACAGTATAGTAGGAGCATTGTATTAAATTGTCAAGCTTTTTTACCCAACAAATAAAGTTTTATTGATATCCATAGAAAAAAAAGACTAATATAATTGGAAACAGAAAATGTTCCTAAACAATTGAAAAAAAATCAAAATATTTTGAAAATTTTATTGTGTATAGAAAATGCAAATATAAACAACCAGTAAAAAGATCATGTATATACGTTAATTTGTTTTAAAACACAAAAAAGACACAAAAAAAACATACATTATTGTAAAATTAATACATTCATCATTCTAATATGTAAGCATTTAATGTTCAAATATTGACAAAATACTATCGACAGGAGTAGTTTTTATATTTATCGTATTTTTGGGTTATTACAGTATTAAAAAATTATTTTTATAAAGTTGAATTTTATCAAATTGTATTAAATCTATAATTTAAAAATTATTTTGTAGTTAGAAATGTATAAAATGTTCGACTTTTATAGCTAAGGATTAAAAATTTAAAACAAGGGTCCACGTAAGTAGGTTATTCTGTAACCAAAAAATATCTAA
>NC_042494.1:12989900-12999611 GCF_005508785.2 Acyrthosiphon pisum | reverse complement strand
GAATATCAAATGTTGTAAAAATATGAATTTCAATTGCTCATAAAAATTTAATTTTACTTTCTTGTAGACATTTTGTTTTTGATAAAGATAGATAAACTTATGAGGAATCTTGTATTACATTTTAAAATCTCAGATTTAAAAAGAAAAATTTTTACGTATTCTTAACTCAAAATAATTTGCTAATTTTCGTAATTTTTTACATATTTTGTCAATATTTGAACTTTAGATGCTTATAAAAAAAAAATTGTGACTATGAATTTTTAGTTTTTTTCATTTACCTTTGAAACAATATACTAGGAGCCTTCTATTAAATTTTCAAGCTTTTTTAACCAACAAACAAAATTTTATTGATATTTATAGAAAAAAAAATAAAAAAAAGGTGGGTAAGTGGATGTCGCTCTGCTGTACAGTAGGTTAGAAGTGGGTCACTGTATAATGGACAGTATTAAATTTGAATTCAATGATATAATATCACTGTATAAGAAAAACGATTCTGATTGGAGACGGTATATCAGTCTATGTATTAGACATATAATATATACTTATCTATGGGTATTAAAAAAAAATTTGACCTATAATAGGTACTTATAATAAATTCCAAATTAATTCATATCATAATATCTATTAGGTACTTATAAGTTATAACGCGTTTATACATCAACAAAAAACCGTGGTAAAATCATAGATATATAATAGTATACTTTAGAAGTTTCAAGTACCCACGAATAATATTTATACAATCACAACAAAATAACTAAAATAGTTATCCTAGGTTTTTAATATGTAATTTCGTCCAAATTTGTACTTAAAATGACTATAAAAATAAACTGTGTAAATGTATTTTTTAAATTTTTTGGTAACAGAATTAATTACTTATGTGGAATCTTGTTTATAATTTTTAATTCTTAGATACAAAAATTGAACATTTTATACATTTTTAACTACAAAATAATTTTTCAAATTAAAATTTGATAAATTTTGTCAAAATTTGATATTTAAATGCTTATAAAAAAAAATTGTGCCTATGTTTTTTTAATATTTTTCAACTGATATTGTAACAATATATCAGGAGCTTTGTATTAAATTTATACACTTTTTGGCCCAACAGATAAAACTTTATTGATATTTATAGAAAAAAAAACTAAAAAAATTGAAAACTGACCATGTCTGTACACAGCTCAAAAAGAATCAAATTATTTTCAAAATTTTATGGTGTATAGGAAATGCTAATATAAACATTCAGTAAAATTTTCATGTATCTGCAGTTATTCGTTTTTGAATTACAACAAAATAAGGAAATCGCTACATGAGAAATCGAGTGAATATCCATTGTTGTAAAAATTTGAATTTCAAACGATCATAAAAATTTAATTTGACTTTCTTATAGTTATTTTTTGTTTGATAAAGGTAGATAATCTTATAAGGAATCTTGTATTACATTTTCATATCTTAGATTTAAAAAGAAAAATTTTTATGAATTTCTAACTCGAAATAATTTGCAAATTTTCGTGATTTTTCCATAGTTTGTCATTTTTTGAACTTTAAATGCTTATAAAAAAAAACTGTGACTAACGATTTTTAATATTTTTCATCTGCCTTTGAAACAATATACTAGGAGCCTTCTATTAAATTTTCAAGCTTTTTTATCCCAACAAATAAAATTTTATTGATATTTTTAGAAAAAAAACTAAAAAAAAATGAAAACTGACAATGTCCGTAAAGAGCTCAAAATAAGTCAAAATATTTTGAAAATTTTATCGTGTATAGAAAATGGAAATGTAAACATTCAGTCAAAATTTCATGTATCCACGGTCTTTTTTTTTAAAGTTACACCAAAAACCAAAATCGATTTTCTCGAAAACAGATTTTGCGTAAAAATTCCCGTTTTTCCTTAATTTTTCTTTTGTTTTTCCCGGCGCTTTTGAAAAATATTGGAAAAATTTAAATTTTGACCTCCCCAATGCACCAACGATATTCACTTTCTGATCAGAACAAGATACTGAAGTTGAAAATCGCAGCATTATTTCGACTACTTATCGTGTACACAGACACAAAAAAAATAAATTAAAAAATTAAAAAATTAAAAAAAAACACACCTCATTGTAAAATCAATACATTCATCGTTCCACTCAGAATCTAAAACATCCAAATGCATTAAATTCACAGCCCTGGACTGATGACAAACACAAAAATTAAATAATTAAAAAAAAACACACATCATTGTAAAATCAATACATTCATCGTTTCACTCAGAATCTAAAAAAAAAACACATACATCATTTAAAATCAATAAATTCATCGTTCCACTCAGAATCTAAAATGATTTTGTAGTTAATAATTTATAAAATGTCAAACATTCATATTGTTGAGGATTGAAAGTTTAAAATAACGTTCCACGTAAATAGGTTATACACAAATTACTTTATTATCAAATATACTTAGTAATATAATCAATGGGGCTGACCGTCTTCGCTCAGAATCGGTTTTCCTATATACAATGAATATAATAAAATATAATTTATTATATCATTGAATTCAAATTTAACACAATTCATTATAGTGACCCACTTGCAGCCTACTGTACAACAGAGTGACAACCACTTACTCGTCTATTTTAAATTAAATTTAGTATTACTGAAGTAGACCCAAGAGATATTACATGTTCCTTTCAGGTAGTATTGGAGCAGACGGTAGACCCGGAGAGTACTTAAAAACCAGGTCATTAAAATCAGGAGAATTTACAATCGACCGATTTAAGATCCTTAACTAATCACCTACACAGATTTTATCACTTTATATGACATATTATAAAAAGGGGGGGGGGAAATGAGTTTTTTTTACAATATGAATTTAGATAAAATGCGTGATGTGTTTAGCAAATATTTCATTACTTTTTTTTAGAATTCACACTCTGGAACTGTCTTCAAGTATTTTATTTTTATAGATATTGATTTAATTAGTTCTGTTCAGGAATTAGTAAAATAGAAGAGATACAATCAAACATTGTACAATGTTTTTTTAAAAATGTATTTAAGTTTTAAGAAAAAACGTACATTTGCAATAATATACAATAATTCAATCGAGTGGGCGCGTTTTTGTGTATCGTGAGGGTTTTTGTTATAGATGACGTATGACATGCCGCCTTTCATTATAATTTATAATCAGACCGTAGATTGCGGTATCACTCACGCATAATACGCGTGTCTTATGTGAGACATTATAATTATCGGCTATTGTATTATAATAATGTACATATTTAATATAATAATAAGTGTTTTAAATGTCATGTTAATTCTTATGATCTATAATATTTAATTTATTTACATAAATCTAAATGTAATCTAATTATATATCATCGTTTAAGATCTAATTAATTGTCAAGATGTTATAACTTTTGATTGGAACTCGGAAGCTATAAAATCTTATATATATATATAACTTACCCACCTTTATATATAAAGGTGGGTAAGTGGATGTCGCTCTGATGTACGGTGCCGGATCTAAGTCCCAGGAGGCCGGGATGCAACTACCAACTGGAAGTCCCTTAAAAAAAAAATTGACATGTTTTTTTTCAAAAGTCAATAAGAGATAGTGTAGGTTGGTACCTAATTTATATTTTTAATAACTAATAAGCAAATGAAAAATTAATATAATAGAGTAGGTACGCAAAAAATAAAACTGTCAAAAGTACAAAATAACATATCCGAAACCAATAACACTGCACCAGTGCATGTCCGTAAATTATAATCCGTTTATAGGTTTATATAAAACAATAAATCATTATAACCACGGTTATATTATTAGTTTGTCTAGCAAGATACTTACTTACAACCTTATTTTAAATTTCCAATCCTTAGCTACAAAATTAAAATATTTTATAAATTTTTAACTACAAAATAATTATTAAATTTTAAATTTGATAAATTTTGTCAAAATTCAAACTTTTAATGCTTATAAAAAAAAACTGTGCCTATGTATTTTTAATATTTTTCAAATGCTATTATAACAATATATCAGAAGCCTTGCATTAAATGTTCAAGCTTTTTTACCCAAATAATAAGATTTTATTGATATCTATAGAAAAAAAAACTAAAAAAATCGAAAACTGACAATATTCGTAAACAGCTCAAAAAGAGTCAAAAAATGTTCAAAATTGTATGGTGTATAGAAAATGAAAATATAAACATTCATTGAAATTTTGGCTGTAGTCAATTTGCACCAAAATTGACCAAAATATATACAACATGTGTAATTTGCACCATTTTTTTTAAAATGCGTTTGTAATTTGCACCAAAATAAGGATATGTAGTTTGCACCATCCTCAGGTAGTAATAAAATAGCCCCCCCAAATATTTATCCAGCTTCCACATAATAGGTACATATATAAATTAAAAGTAAGCTATGACTTACAATTTTTTTATTCGTTTTAGAAATTAAAACATTTTTTTTTCAGATAAAAAAAACCTCCAATTCGTCTAAAACTTCAAATTCATTTCTTATTATTTTAGTTATTACTTATTATCAATGTTGCATATTCCATACACAAAATATACAAGAGTTAAACGCATTGTGTTTTTACATTAGAAATCAGAGATGCTTGTTGCCAAAAATTGTCTGATTAAAGTTAAAGAGAATTTTAATATCGAAGATATTAAACAAGTAGTCACTGAAGGTGTGTGCCCAAATCTATATAAATTGCTACTGGCAGAGTTCACAATACCTGTTAGTTCGGCAACCTGCGAAGTTCGTTTTCATAAATGTGGAGGTTAAAAACTTGGCAGAGAACCGCGATGAAATAAGATCGATTTTCAAATTTATCAATAAAAAATATTGAAAGAGATGCAACAAATAGTTTGGAGACAAAAACAATTATTGAAAAATTTGGTGTAGCTAATAGAAAATTAGTATTGATTTAATATTGAATATTAAATTAATTTTAAAATATAATTTGAATTTATTTGTGTATTGTCAGTAGCGATTCGGTTCATCAGTTATTATGACTTATGAGGGTGCAGGGGTGAAGCCCCTGCGGCTCTGTGTAACTTATACAATTCTAGCCCCCCCGAAAAAATGGACCCTAGTTGCGCCTATGTAGATAGAAGTTAGTTTGGTGAAAATAGTAACTTAAGTTAGAGTAGAAGTTAGAAAATAGTTTATTTTTAGTTTAAAATATAAATAAAAAAACAATTTTTTCTAATGTAATAATGCGTTATATATAAATTAATAATTAAGTAGGTGGGTAATAATTTTCTAACTTAACTTTAATTTTCTAATTAGTTAGTGCCCTGTTTTGTTACTATTTATTATACTAAAATTATATATATAATATATATATTTTTTAATATTATTTAATGATAACAATACAAATATTATTATTATTAAGGCACCCGGTGCCGATGCTATTTTGTCCTAAAAAAATAAAAAATACACCGCGGGAATAACTTTACCGCCTTGTAGAATCAACCAAATTTCATAATTTTTTTTTTTAATTGAGAGAGAAATATTCTACAGCCCGTATCGATCTCTGGTTTTCAATGTTTTATTCTCAAACTTTAAAATATGTCTAAAAAAATACAAGATAAAAAAATTTTTTTATAAATTTTTTATATAATTTTTTGAAATAAAATACAAAATCGGAGATCGATGTGGACTGTAGTAAGTCTTCTTCTTTCAGATAAAAAAATTAGTCATCAGAATCTGACAATTCTACAAAGCTTTAGAATTATTCCCGTAAAGTCATTTTTTCGATAAAATATTTTATATACACCCTATCAAACCCCCTAAATAGGTATAGGGTAGTAGATTAGTGGAAAAGTCTTATAATTGAGGTGGCAACTAAAATATAAAATGTTTATAGAATTGTGGAGAATTTTAAAAACTGGCACCGGGACACTTGAGTAACAGTAATAGAATAAAGGAAAAAAGATAAATCGCAAATAATTTGATTATATTATCATTTTGGTTTTTTTCGTATACCACTTAAAAAGTAGGTATGTTTATGTATTGTGTATAATGTGTACATATCGACGCAATATACTGCAAAAAGTACGATAAGATGAAATAATTGATTACTTATAATTATAATAAATAATAATCAAATATAATTTTGTATAAAATTGTACCAAATATGACGATACCTAAATAACTAAATTAATCAATAATTAAGTATAATATAATCATGAAATCAAATTAGGTTGATATAAATACACCATAAATACTATTTAGTATTTAAAATCAATGCTAGCCGCTAGGTATATTACTGTATTAGGTACACTGGTACACACAATATTATATACCTAACAGCTATCTTTATATTATATAATATATTTCTTCCGCCCACGCGTATAATCACTGAACTCTTCTTAAACGACCGGACCGATTTTGATAACATTTTTTGTGTGTGGCCAGGATTTAATTCTTAGAAAAGAGTGTTTCAACATAATAGGTCCTATAATATAATTTATTCTTTGCTTAATTTAAAAAAATATTTTATTTTTTCATTTAAACATTATTTATATACCACCAAAATGTAAGATTCGTAGATATATGTAAAATATTTATACCTACGTATTAGTTTTTTACATAATGTCATTAAAAATTAAAATTACCTAAATTAAATTGATTGAACATAATAATAAATAAAAATAGCCTACATTTGTAAGCAAAAGAACATTACGAACAATACAAAATTTGTAACATGAAATAAAACAGCCTTATGGCCTTATTCCTTAAAAAATGTATAGAATAAAATATACGATTCGCCAGTAAGTACAATGAAATCTAAATCCAACCTAACTTAACTCATCATCTAATTAATAATAATATTATATAATAATTTATAATCTAAGTAAATCAGTGAACAAATATAAACAGATTAATGTAATTTAATGTACGTAAATGTAACTTATACTGTATTGTGTAAATAATGTAATCGTCGACTAATAATCACAATGATGATTCTTAGTTAAATAATAATAATAAAAAAAAAGCGTTAGAAATAAGTTCAAATTTATAAACGATATTGATGATTAGTTATTGTATATTTTTACTCTGAATTATATTTAAAGAAAATTATACATTTTAAAAGAATAAATTGTCAATATATAATATCAACCATATTTTTTAACGCTTTTCCAACGGCTTCCAACTTGGTTTCAGCATCTATTCTTTTTTTCCTGATATTTGCTTCTTCTAAAAATAATTCAGCAATTTTATTTTCTTTTAAATAAGTTTGAAATATTTCTTCGTTTAAACATTTATCGAGGTCTTTTAAAAACGAATTTACCATTTTGTGGATAATTCTTTTAGGAACAAAGTCCCGCACGATTTTCCTAATGTACTCAAAATAACATTGACTTAAATATCTGTGCAATTTTATTTGTTCAGACGATTCCAGGGGTACATCCTGGTTATTCAGACCTGTTAATAATTGATTCAACATTTGAATTCTAATAAATGTTAATCTTTCGGTTAGCCCCATTCTGTCGGGTATCGGAAAAATCGGCATCCCGGTTGGGCCCAAAACTAGTTCTGGTTTATAATCACTTTCGTGCCTCTTTATGTTTACCGCTGCGAGAATTTCTTCTTGAATTTTATCGTTGGATTTTACTATTTCCAAAATAAAATCTGGATTTGCTGTATTTATACACTCCTGATAAGATTCTATGTACGATGCAATAAATTCTTTGGTCCTATTCAAATTGTTGTACATCAACTTCTCAAACACATTTCGTACCTAAAATCATAACATACATTTAAACCATCTACTTTGTCAAGAAATTAATATGTATGATAGAAAAATATAATTTTAACATAGTCTAATAATATAATGTTTAGGTTCAGGTATCGTATAATATTATATCCTATTCAAAATAGAGGCTATACGCCCGCCTGGCCGTCTATTTGACTATAATTGTTTTTTTTTTGTACACATTAATTACATTCATCGAACTAAAACGAATCCGTTTCTATTACATTAATTCGGAAAATTCGCTCTTCTGCAGTAAAGTAGTTTTAAAATGTACCTACCTCTTCATTAAATAAGTCACTGTTATAATGTTATCAATACTGTATAATGAATGTTTTTAATTGAAATTCAATGATAAATTATTACTTACAAATTATTACTTACAAAACTACTTTCTGAGTGGTGTGTAAGCCTTATAGTCTATTTATTAGGATATTTTATAATTTATTAATAGTAGGTACTTAATACTACTATTTACTATAAGTTATTATTTTTTTATTTGTTATAATAATATGGTAGATTGGAATAACTTTTGCCAAAAACATCGTAAACATTAAATAAAATATATTGAAATATTAATTATCATATCATAATATATTATTATAGGTAATTTATAAGTCAATAACGACATACCGTGGAACGGTGCTAATAGGTTATTAGGTAAATGGATAAAAATAATTCTACATCTTTCAAAATAATAACAACCTTATTATGTATGAAAAATATTACGGTTTTTGTTCTTACCTACTATCTATTAATATTATATTTAAATTCCATTAAAATTAAATAACATTTTAAGTGGAAAAATCCTTAACTTTCATATCCCATATTCGAATATTAGAAATAAACATATTAGAATAAAATCTTTAAAAAATAAGAGTTTATGATGTTATTAAATTGCTGCTTATTTAGTTACAAACAATTTTATTATCGCATAATTCGAATAAAAACTAAAGATGGTCGAAAATTCCAAATAGTTATGAATAAACAAAAATATTTTGAAAATCATATCATATCAAGAAAATACTAGTATAATTATTTTATAAAAATTGGTTACAGTTATTATTAATTATTTAACTATAAGTGATAAGTGATAACAAAAAAAACGATATTGATTTTGTCAAAAACTGATGAGGCATACATTTCCCCATTATTTACATAATTTTATTTTTTGATAGGTAGGACATTTTTAACGCAAAGTACCTACTTACTAGATCCAATTTTCAACAAAAAACTTTACGTATACCGTTGATGATTGAAGCATTTTATCAGATTACAAACGTTTTTGCAATCACAAAAAAAACTATACTCATTGTTAAAAAAAGGTGGGTAAGTGGATGTCGTTCTGCTGTACAGTAGGTTACAAGTGGGTCACTGTATAATGGATAGTATTAAATTTGAATTCAATGATATAATATCACTGTATAAGAAAAATGATTCTGAGCGGAGACGAATTGTCAGTCTATAGGTATTAGACATACCTATTATAGGTATACTTATCTATAGTATTAAAAAAAAATTGACCTATAATAGGTATCAATAATAAATTCCAAATTAATCATATCACAATATTCATTAGGTAACGCGTTATACATCAACAACAAACCGTGGTACTATCATAGATATATAATAGTATACTTTAGAAGTTTCAAGTACCCACTAATAATATTATACAATCACAACAAAATAACTAAAATAGTTATTCCAGGTTTTTTAATATGTAATTTCGTCCAAATTTGAACTTAAAATGACTATAAAAATAAACTGTGCTAATGTATTTCTTAGTATTTTTGGTAACAGTGTTAAATATTTACGTGGAATCTTGTTTTAAATTTTCAATCCTTAGATATAAAAGTTGAACATTTTATAATTTTTTAACTACAAAATAATTATTCAATTTTATATTTGATAAATTTTGTCAAAATTTCAACTTCAAATGCTTATAAAAAATAATTGTGCATATG
>NC_042494.1:12977474-12989850 GCF_005508785.2 Acyrthosiphon pisum | reverse complement strand
ATTGAAATATATTTTGTCAAAGAGTCTCGATTCTCAAGTCAAATCATATTATATATTATATAATTATATAATATATAACCTTCAATGTCTTACATTAAAAATACACATTCACAACTAAATGTTTCAATTTATTTTACAATTTAATATCAGATTGTCTGTACTTTTTTATTTATTCAATGTTTTTACAAGTTTTAATACTTTAAATTGTATTTTATTAAATTATAAAAATTATTATTTTAAAATACATATAGGTATATATATATAAATAAATATATTTAAAAATGCGTTATTGATATTGGCTTATCGATAAAAAAAAATATATTTATCCCGTAATGTTTTCTCAAACTAGTTTTACATTTTAATAATATTTTGTATTGATACCTCATTTTATATATCCAAAAAATAACAAATGCGACAATGCTTATGCAAGAGTGTCATCGTAGGTTCCTTTCAATATTTTTCTCTTGTATAACAGAGTACGTAACATTCTTCACTTATCAGTCAGTCCAAAATTCGATACTCAGCAGTTAGTAGGTAACGTTTATAGTATAATACAGTGTTTTTCAAACTTTCTTGCAATGTTGACCCATAAATTTAATATTTATTGGGTACGCGACCCCCTTTAAAAAAAAAAAATCAAATATGCCTTAAATAAATAACATTTCATTATTATTAATTTTATCATTGAATTCTTATAAAATACATTACTTGATAATAAAGAAATAAAATAAATTATAAAAAATACAGAAATAAGCGTAATCGTAATCGCGGCCCACTATTCCACTATTGGGTATTTTATACTATAGTATACCCCATATAGTACATACCTATAATCGGCTATCGGTTTCATTTTCATTGACAAAACAAACTATGTATAACCAATAAAAATATATCAATACCATATTAGCATGAAAAATAATAGCTAGTTATATTATTCGAGAATTCTTATAATAATTAATATATAAGCGATTTGTTTTTAGCAAGAAAAAAGTTCAACCTACAGTATTAACTCATAGAACAATAAACTACTAATATCAATATAAATGTAAAATACGATATTCTTATTCCTTAGTAATATAATGTAGGCTGACAAACCATCTCAACCCAGAATCGTTTTTCACTATACCATAATTTACCATTGAATTCAAATTTAACACATCCATTGGTCCATTACAGAGATCTACTAAATGACGAGGTAGATACACTCGAAACCTACTAATTACTATACAACAGAGTGACGAATGATTTCCCCGGTTTTTTTTATATTGATATAGAGTAGAATTTGTGAGTTGTGACAATAATATCTATTAACTGGTATTGCAAGTTACAGTCTGTAACACACATGATTTTAGAATAATTTATGATCAATATATGATGCATAAAAATAGTGTGCATGTAAATTTGTCTTTTTAAAATTTATTTAGTACCTATCTATAGGTATTTCCATATTTTTTGATACATACTTTTTAATTTTTCATGCATATTTAGCTGTTTTTTTGTACATAAGTGCATACATATTTATACAGTTTTAAGTGCTTGAACATCCAAACTCTAATAATAAATAATACCACTGCGTAACGCGTTTCAAAAACCAAATTTCCTATGCACGACCCCTTACAAAATCGTCGCTTCCAATCCCCGGTAAGTGAGAATTCGCCATAATACTGGTTTTACAGGTTTTTGTTTATACTTGAGTTAAAAACAACGTCTTGTTTGTAGGTATTTCACTAAGTGATCACATATTTTGGTTTCTTTTACGTTTTGTTCATATACAATTACAAAAACGAATTCCGATTTTGTTTTATTATTATTTCAATTTTATATTTTACAAATAACCACTTATCGATATTCAATAATATTATGTAAAATATTTAAATAGATATACTGGATGTATGGGCGGTGCACATGTGTCGAGCACTTTGGCAAGTATGCAGAAGACGATACCGCAGTAGGTATAGATACTTCCCGAGACTATATAGAGACATGTGTATTATATGCGAAAGTTATGCAAATCGACTGAGTATGTAAACATAAAATCTATATGATTATAAGATGAGCGTCCAGTTGAAGATCATTCCATATTAATTATTATTATATTATATATTCTACTTATAACTTATGTGCTATATTTACTGGGAATTCAATGAGATGAATACTTTTTTAAGAGACGTGAGTTTGTATTACACAGTGATATAAAATTGTGTTAGGTATACGAAATATTATACGCATGGTATACAAATATTTTAGTTAATATTATAAGAAAATTAATTTGATATTTAAGAACGGTGAGCATCACTACATTATTTTAAATTTAAATTATTTCATGTCAGGTTAGGTACCTACGGGGTTTTATCGATTCCACCGTTTTAATATCAATTCTGCCGGTTATCGATTCCGCCGGAAATTTGTTTATGTTGATTCCGCCGACAAATTTTTAAACAATAATAAATGTATCATATTGTAAAGATTTTTTTTTAAATTAACAGTATAGGTAGACAGAATATACTACCATAATAGTAAATGTATTTTTTATTATTTTTTTTATTTTATTATTTAGTATTTAAACAAATAAATATTTCAAAAAAGAATTCAAACAATGCCGTCCACAATGGCCAATATAACCCAATTACCTATGCATATTATAATATTATGGCGGAAAACAAAACAATAAAATACAATGTAAAATTTGTTAAAATAATATAACTCAAATAGGTACATAGTGATTGTTATTTTTACAAATTTAAGTGAAATTGTGATTTTTTTAATATATTTTTATAATATAAAAATAATAAAATATAAAGTGTAAAATTATGGGTACCTATTATCTATTATCTATTTAAATAATTATCATATATAATTACAGTGAAGTAAAACATATCGATAGATATCTTAAAGGTAAAAAGATAATTTCGGTACAATTGATATATGCCCTAGGTACCTTTACAGGGGCATGTACCAGTAGCCCCCAAAAGTACCTTTTTTTTATACCAATTCCCCCAAACTACCTAGAGCAAAATGTACCAGTTGCCCTCATATGTAAATATATATACGATTAAAATATTTAGCCCGTAAAATAGGGGAGGTAAATATACAAATAATAATTTTAAATAGTAATTATTATAACAAAACACAGTACATAATAATATTATATCAAATTTTTTTACTTTTTTTTTTTTTTTGACAAATTATCACATTGAATATGCCGCTTTTCATTATAATTATATTATTTATTATGAATTTTTTTCTATCATTTTATACTATTTTAAATGATTTTATTTATTGTTTGTATATTTACCTCCCCTATTTTACGGACTATATATATTTTTTTTATTGATCATGAAGCCCGGCAACTTTGACCATTAGCCGTTTGTTTTTTGTTTGTAGGGAGGAATTGTAGGTTGGTAAACACGTATGTTTTGGTTTGGTAGAATTTTCAAGTGGGCACCCATAGGTATTTGCCATGCCCGGGTGGGGGATGGCGCCACTTTTCTCTGGACACCGTGACTTTCCCGAAGAAAATGCCGCCCGTGGTCGAGTCCAAACCGGCGCTGGTGTGCGTTGCAACCGACGCCTTAATCCGCAAGGCCTCTCCGTCCCCCTGTGCTATATATTGTAATCGTGTATATAGTAGGTATATAATAATATATACTATGGCAACTGGTACATTTGGTTGGGGGCAACTGGTATATTTTTAAAATCACGATGATTACAGCCATGGGGGGGCAACTGGTCAACACCCCCTTTACAGTGACAATTTACTGAATGACTAAGTACGGGGTACCCTCGACACCTACAACTGTACTTAAACTATACGTATATAAAAATCAAAGATGGTGGTAACTGCAGGTATTACACTATCACACATTCACACTACAGAACCGGGATTTTCTAACCCTAACCAGGGTTCAAAATATTTTGATAATGTTGGTTTTTCAATCAGACTGTTTTTTATTATCCTTGTACTGGTTAAAATTAAATCATTAATTTCCTAGAGGTAAGTAGTAGATGTAATGATTCGTGTTTTTAAAATGAAACCATTAGTTTTAAAAAATAATGTAAAACTTAATATAAACTTAAATACTGTCAATACTTCTTACTGTTAAATACATTATATTTTCTAACAAATGTATAATATTAATAATGTAGATAGTCATTTTACTCATGTCGTAATACTTCCGCTGAGAGGCCTCTGCAGCAGGCTGTTTAATCTGCCTTTTTATTTTTTAGCTGATATTTACCATCAAGTGCTCTTATTGTTCTTTTTTTTTTGTAACAGATTGATAAAAAAAACTTATGAAACAAAAAAAAAAAAATAATAATAATAATGTACCTAACCATAATATGCACATACATGTTGTAAATAATTCCCATAAAAATATGAATAAATATCGCGAAGGCATGATAAAGAGGCTATGAGAGGCTATACTCGATCACAACATTTCCCAACGGTCAACAAATACACATAATATAACACACCGCGCCCGTAGTAGCCATAACAAACCGCCGATATAAGAATAAGGCTTCGATATTATTTTATAAATAAAGGAAGGGTGTAGCCCTAGCCTCCCAATGTCCATCGACTCGCACGTCTGAAATTGTATTTTTTAGTACATGTCGTATTGCCAATTAGTGAACTAACCGAAAGGTGAGCATCAGTGATCGTCGAGCGATTCCGTCAGAACGAGTTAGTAAAGTATACTGTAAGTACCCTATATACCAATATGCAATAGCCAATAGGCAGTATAGGTATAATTATTTATTTTTAAGCTAAAATGTTTTATGTTATTTTATATATTTAATAACGTATAAAAAAAAATTAGTTGAATAAGAAAATTAGTCGAATAAAAAATTAGTCACCAAATAAAAATAAGTCGAATAATAAAAATCAGTCAAATAAAAAATTAGTCAACGAATAAAAAAAATGAGTCGACTAATTAGAATTATGAGTTAACTAAATTAGTCACACGGTACTATACCGACTTAGTCAGTCCTGTCCATCACTAGTGTATAGGACATTACTACATTAGGTCCTATACAGTTATATAAACTTAACGATTTCATTTTCTTTGACAAAACAACCTTACCATACTCCCAACACTGGTACCTTTTAAAACAACGACGAAAAACAATATTAACGCATCAAAGGTAAGTTATGATATTTTTATTACATACGATTAACTTGTTCTTGCAACAAAATTGTTTACAGGACTAATCCTCCCTTATTTTTAAAATAACTAACCTGTTGATGCTTGAATATATAATACAAAGTAGCCATTTATAAATATTAAAGAAACGTATGAAAGAGTCAAGAACTTTTTTTACAAGCATTTGAAGTTCAAAATTTGATAACATTTATCAAAATCACAAATACAATAAAATTACTTTGTAGTTAAAATTTTATAAATTGTTCAATTTTTACAGTCAAGACTTGAAAATGTAATAAAACTACTGAAAACAAATCCTAACAAAAATATTCACGTACAATTTTTTTTTATAAACATTTGAAGTTAAAATTTTAACGAAATAACATATGTTATACATAATATATATTAATATATTATGTTTAAACGAATAATAGCCATGTTAATTTATTTAGTTGTAGTTCAAAAAAATTATTCAGAGGGACTTGAAACTTTTCTTCATCAATGTAGGTACTTACATTGTTATTTTCGACTTACAACTAAATTTTCAAAATATCTTGATTTTATATTATTACGTACCCCATACAATGTGTGTTATATTAAATACTTCCTTATAGCACACAATACTAAAGGTGTGGCTACACGATTAATCAGGCAATTCGTAACACAAACATGGTAAAACTAGTGTGACATTACGTAGTGTAGGTACAATGTACAATAGCAATTTAACAATTAAACTAAAATAACACATATTTTCTTTGAAAGTCGTGACTCGATGTCCACGGAAAGGATACGATCAACCAGAATATCAAATTCTGTTATGATTCTGTTATCCGCCAAAACAGTCGCCATAACCACGACCACTATACTAATGTTCGTCTTGCACAATAATTTTCAATGAGCCACATTAAAAAAAAAGGTGGGTAAGTGGATGTCGCTCTGCTGTACAGTAGGTTACAAGGTGGTCACTGTAATGGATGATGTTAAATTTGAATTAAATAATATAATAATATCATTGTATAAGAAAAACGATTCTGAGCGAAAACGGTCAGTCAGCCTACTATGATGATATTAAGGTGACTAAAGTAATTTATATATAACCTATTTACGTGGAACCTTGTTTTAAATTTTCAATCCTTAGCTATAAAAGTTGAACATTTTATAAATTTTTAACTACAAAATAATTATTACATTTTAAATTTGATAAATTTTGTCAAAATTCGAACTTTAAATGCTTATCAAAAAAAATTATGCCTATGTATTTTTAATATTTTTCAACTGCTATTGTAACAATATATCAGGAGCCTTGCATTAAATTTTCCCGCTTTTTTACCCAACAAATAATATTGTATTGATATTTATAGAAAAAAAAAACTAAAAAAATTGAATACTGACAATGTCCGTAAACAGCTCAAAAAGAGTCAAAATATTTTCAAAATTGTATGGTATATAGAAAATGAAAATATTAACATTCAGTGAAATTTTCAAATATCTACAGTCATTCGTTTTAAAGTTACACCAAAAACCCAAAATCAATTTTCTCGAAAACAGATTTTGCGTTTAAATTTCCCGTTTTTCCTTAATTTTTCTTTTGTTTTTCACGGCGCTTTTGAAAACTATTGGAAAAATTTTACTTTTGACCCTCCAAAGTACCAACTAGATTCACTTTCCTATCAGAAAAGGTACTGTTGAAGAAAATCCAAGCACTTTTACTGTCCTAAAAGGTGATGACAGATACAAAAAAAAATAAATAAATAAAAATAAAAAAAATCATTGTAAAATTAAGACATTCATCGTTCCACTCAGAATCTAAAAAGTAATACATCGCTTCGCTCAAAATCTATAAAAAGAATTGTCATTGTATCATTATAATCATTAAATAATAATTACAAGAAAGATACCTATTATTCAAACCTTTATGGTTAATAAGTAAATATACTTGTCTTATAGCCAATAGATTAGTATTAAAAAAAAATTCTCAAACTATGAAAGTTGTAAAAAGTAAAAAATATAATATTATTATCTAATTTTTTATCTAAAATATTGAACCGTAAAAAATAAAACAAATAATACCTCAAGTGTGCCCTAAGAGTCTGCACTGGCGTACGCACACCTACGTGAAATACAAACGTACTTATTTTATAGGGCCAAGGGCCAGGGGGCGTAACCACAGTTTGGTATCACGACCCCCCGCCCATCGAAAAAAAGAGTAGGCGATCGCTCCTCACGGGTTCTGCACCACTGTGTATCATAATATAATGAAATAATCATATAATTGAGGCGAAACTTACATCTTCTTTGAGTTGCGGATATCGTCCAAGTGTGTCCAACAATTTGACGTCAATGGCATTAAAAAGATTTAACATCTCAAAGCGCACCAATTCTACGCAGTCCAACGACGGCTCAATTAAGTTATTTAATTGTCGTCTTAATATTTTTTGTAACCCCTTTTCATTGACAAAAGTACATTGGTAAGTGCCCGATGTGTTTGATAAGATATTTGCAATATTTTCATCTGATAAATCTTGAAGGGGGTCTATAGCGTTTATTCTCTTTAAATATTTTTGTTGGAATATTCGTGCGATACTGGCACCGCCCACAATTTCATCAACCGAAATTTCGTTTTGATCACCGTTAATAATGTCTTCGTACGACCTACTAATATCTTTTAAGAGTCCTACTAAAAACGATATTTGGTCATCAGGTTTACACAAAGGCAAAAGTTGTCTTTCCAGTTTATTTTTAATTACCTCCAGTTGAATTCGAAGTTGTGGGTAAACTTTTTTTATGTGTGTTATCAAAACCGTCTGTAAAGTGTGAACTAACGCCTTGTTTCCGTGTTTCGTACATATATCTGGGTAATTAGATCTTAGAAATTCTGTTTCTGCCGATAGCGTCGCTTCCATTGATTTATTATCAACGATGTCTTGTTGACTTCTGTTCACCACACCGATGATACCTAGTTTCACTGGTATATTGTGACCGCACAGTAAATCACTAGTGTTTTGAAGCGTTCCTTTATCGATTATATCCAATTTCGTAACTACTGCTATTGTTCTGATGCCGTCTGGGTCCATTTTCTTCGCTATTTGAAGGCTTTCGCTTGTTGACGGATCCGTATTCGCAGTCACCACTGCTAAAATAATTGAATTGGATTGCTTTACATATGAAATAATCAATTTCTGTATTTGTTCATCTATATCTTCAGGTTGGTCTCCAACCGCCACTTTTGTTATACCTGGTAAATCTACAAAAGTCAGATCGTAGCGATTAGTATGGATTTTCAATACAATTGATTTGTTAACAGATATGCCCTTATTAGTTCCTGCAAGACTGTTTGTTTTATCTTCAATTTCCTTGCGTACCAAATCAAAATCGAAAAAAAAATAATCAGGCTTATGTAGAAACTCTGCCCATTCTTTAATGTTTTCACTCTCTTCAATGTTATTTGACATTAACATTGATTTTCTTGTTTCTTCGGTATACCTAATCATTTGTATGACTAATGGCGCTCTGGTAACTATACCAGTTCCTCGAGGTAGAAATGATTTTCCTACGATGCTTTCTAGCACAGAACTTTTACCAGAACTCTGTGTTCCCACTACCACAATTTGTGGTAAGTCGACCATTTGTTGTTCACCAACTATTGCAAAAACATCTTGCAGTTTATTTACAATTTGGATAAGTGACTGCATTGTTAAATTTTGCACCGCGCCTGAATCTAAAATTATATAGAAAATAATATTTAATTAGATAGGTATTAAAACCACAGTAAATAATAATTTACAATTTAAATGTTAATGACTTTAATCTATAACATTGAGGTATAGATTTTGTGTCTTTAATCTTTATGCACAAACTAATAATAATTAAATTAAATTAATTTAACACAACCTAACTTTGAAGAGTCGTAGGTATGTCAGCACTCAGCATCTTATCAGATGTTAAAATTTTCAAGCAGGAAGATCTTAATCTAAGTTGGCCGTAGTTTACTCTTTATTTGTTATCTATGTTTATTCTGTAATACTGTATTGTACTTTTGTGTATACTATAATACAATTTAGGTTGTGTTTATTCATTACTTATTAACTATTATCATTTAGCTACTCCGTTGGAGAATGTAACGATTCAACAGTCATACAGAATGTTTTAGTAATATTGTTAAGGTTATAATCATATTCGATAATCATATTAGTCACTATATCGAATAGTGATTACAACCTAGGTACTTTGCTAATTTTTAATTTAAAAAAAAGGTGGACAAGTGGGTACTGTTTTGCTTTACTGTAGAAGTCGAGTACTCGAGTATGTAATTGTAATGGATGTGTTCGATTTGAATTCAATGATGGAACATTGTATAATAGTCGTATAGTGTATATCTACGAAAAATAATTCTAAGCAGAGACAGTGTGAATATTTTACTATGTGTGGATAATGTTAAAATACTAAAACATTTCCTGAAAATTAAAGTGTCTACGATTATTTGATTTTGAATTACAACAAAATATAAAAATCAATTAATGGGACCAATCATGGGAAATTTGTTAATTTACTGGTAAATACCTATCCAATATACATTTTTTAATTCAAACGCTCATAGATAATTAATATTATTTAAGAGTAAACTTTTTTTTTTGTTAAAGGTAGAAGTAGTACCAAAATATACTGTATTCAAATATCCAGGGATATATTTATTTACCAATGTATTATTTTACATATATGACAAAATATCAAAATAATTAATTATGGAACCCAAATCATAATAAAATATTTTTTAATAGATTGCCTCAGAATTTACGCGAACACCTCTTCGAAATATTAGGTCCTCAAACTGAAACTAACAACAAAGTAATACATTAAAAAAAAAAAACAGAATTATACAAACTTATTTAGTAATAAACAAACAAAAAAAATAAAAATTGTAATTAAAAAAAAAAATTATATTTTTTTTATTATTTTCATTTTTAAATCACATTTTAAAAACATTCAATAATATAATAATAAAATAATAATACAATATGTTACGTATATAATATAAAGTGTTCGTAAGTTTATACAATATTAACATATCAACCTTGCAAAATTATATTTATTGCTTGATTACGTAGAAATCCATTTCAAAGAACTATGTGTGTGAAGTTTTATTTTGCATATTTTTGCATATTTAAAGGCTTTTTGTATATTTGTTGTATTTATGCATTTTTCTATTTTATTGGGCATATTATTCATACATTTGATATTCCTATATTGATATTATTATATTAACGTGAATGTTATTTATTGAAATACTATGAAAAAAACAAAGTTTGATGAAAAATGCAATAATTTATATTTTTTGACTGTATAAAATATTAAAATGTATAAAACGCTAGTAGTCATTACTCATTACTTAATTTGGGTTATTAGTCTTTCGTGGACACATTAAGCTTGCACATATTTATTCTTTTTTTTTATTCCGCATATTTTCATAGTTATAGATTTCTTGTGTATATGAATATATATTTCTGAACTATTTGAGGCATATTTAATTGCATATTTTGCCAGTTTTTAGTGCATAACGTATGCTTATTTAGGCATTTATTTTATGCCATGAACTTACAAGCTCTGAATTAATATATAGTATAGCTTTAGTTATCGGTGTTACACTGAAATTACGTATACCTACAACCTACTACCTAATACCAATGCCTATCATATACCTATTCATCATCAAATAAAGGAAAATCGGAAATTTTTCGAGAAAATCGATTTTTGTTTTAAGTGCAACTCTAAAACAAATGACCATAGGTACATGCAATTTTTACAGAATGTTTATATTAGCATTTTCTATACACCATAACATTTTCCAAATATTTTGACTTATCTTGAGCTGTTTACGGACATTTTCAGTTTCCATTTTTTTTAGTTTTTTTCTATAAATATCAATAAAATTTAATTTGTTGGTTAAAAAAGCTTGAAATTTTAATAGAAGGCTCCTAGTATATTTTTACAATGACATTTGAAAAATATTAAAAATCCATAGTCGCCATTATTTTTTATAAACATCTTAAGTTCAAATATTCACAAAATTCGTAAAAATGACGAAAATATGCAAATTATTTTGAATTAGAAATTCATGAAAAATTTTCTTTTTAAAACTAAGATTTGAAAATGTAATACAAGATTCCTCATAAGTTTGTTTATCATTTTCAAAAAAAAAAAAGTGTCTACAAGAAAGTCATATTAAATTTTAATGAGCGTTTGAAATTTATATTTTTAAAACATTTGATAATCACTCAATTTCTCATGTACCAATTTTCTTATTTTGTTGTAATTAAAAAACGAATGACTGTAGATATTTAAAAATTTCACTGAATGTTAATATTTTCATTTTCTATACACCATACAATTTTGAAAATATTTTGACTCTTTTTGAGCTGTTTACGGACATTGTCAGTTTTAAATTTTTTTAGTTTTTTTTTCTATAAATATCAATAAAATTTTATTTGTTGGGTAAAAAAGTTTGAAAATTTAATGCAAGGCTCCTGATATATTGTTACAATAGCAGTTGAAAAATATTAAAAATACATAGGCATAATTTTTTTTGATAAGCATTTAAAGTTCGAATTTTGACAAAATTTATCAAATTTAAAATGTAATAATTATTTTGTAGTTAAAAATTTATAAAATGTTCAACTTTTATAGCTAAGGATTGAAAATTTAAAACAAGGTTCCACGTAAATAGGTTATATATAAATTACTTTAGTCACCTTAATATCATCATAGTAGGCTGACTGACCGTTTTCGCTCAGAATCGTTTTTCTTATACAATGATATTATTATATTATTAAATTCAAATTTAACATCATCCATTACAGTGACCACCTTGTAACCTACTGTACAGCAGAGCGACATCCACTTACCCACCTTTTTTTTTAATGCGGCTCATTGAAAATTATTGTGCAAGACGAACATTAGTATAGTGGTCGTGGTTATGGCGACTGTTTTGGCGGATAACAGAATCATAACAGAATTTGATATTCTGGTTGATCGTATCCTTTCCGTGGACATCGAGTCACGACTTTCAAAGAAAAGACGTGTTATTTTAGTTTAATTGTTAAATTGCTATTGTACATTGTACCTACACTACGTAATGTCACACTAGTTTTACCATGTTTGTGTTACGAATTGCCTGATTAATCGTGTAGCCACACCTTTAGTATTGTGTGCTATAAGGAAGTATTTAATATAACACA
>NC_042494.1:12976116-12977374 GCF_005508785.2 Acyrthosiphon pisum | reverse complement strand
CGATGACACTCTTGCATAAAGCATGTCGCATTTGTTATTTTTTGGATATATAAAATGAGGTATCAATACAAAATATTATTAAAATGTAAAACTATATGTTTGTAACTATATATATGTTTGAGAAAACATTACGGGATAAATATATTTTTTTTTATCGATAAGCCAATATCAATAACGCATTTTTAAATATATTTATTTATATATATATACCTATATGTATTTTAAAATAATAATTTTTATAATTTAATAAAATACAATTTAAAGTATTAAAACTTGTAAAAACATTGAATAAATAAAAAAGTACAGACAATCTGATATTAAATTGTAAAATAAATTGAAACATTTAGTTGTGAATGTGTATTTTTAATGTAAGACATTGAAGGTTATATATTATATAATTATATAATATATAATATGTTTTGATTTGAGAGTCGAGACTCTTTGACAAAATATATTTCAATGGACCAAATATATTTTATTACCTATATTTTAATATTAATTACTATTAACTGGTAAGTTAAGAAAATGTATGTTGATTTTAAATTAACATGAGATAGTTCAATAAATTTAATGTTTTGATACTCTTTGTACCTAAACACTAGCAAATGACAATTATATATATATATATATATATCTATGCATACACATTAGAAATTGTAAAAAAAAAAATTAAAATTATCTGAAATACCTAGTTGCAGTTTTATTCCACGTACACATTATACATGAAATAAAACTGCTTTATCCTTGAACAAGCTTAAAATAATACATACAAATAATTTTATAATTTTTTTAAAAAGAAATAGTTAAAAAATAAAGAAAAACTGAAAAACGATATTGCTGCATCATATTATAGTATTGTACTTGGACAATTTAACTAATTATTATAGTATTGTACTTGGAATTAACAATTTCGAATATCAACCATAGTTTTCAACGCTTTTCCAACAGCATCCAACTTGATTTCAACATTGTTTCTATCATTTATGATACTTTCATCTTCTATAAGTACTTCAGCAATTTTATTTTCTTTTAAATATGTTTGAAATATTTCTTCGTTTAAACGTTTATCGAGGTTTTTTAAAAACGAATTTATCATTTTGTGAACAATTCTTTTAGGAACAAAGTCCCGCACGTTTTTCCTGATGTACTCAAAATAACAGTAGCTTAAAAATGTGTGTAATTTTATTTGTTCAGACGATTCCAGGGGAACATCCTGGTTATTCAGACCTGATAATAATTGTTTCAACATATGAATTCT
>NC_042494.1:12975133-12976016 GCF_005508785.2 Acyrthosiphon pisum | reverse complement strand
AAATTGTTTCGTTTTTTAAAAAGTAAATAATAACACATTCTTAATTATTTATTATAGAAATGAAAGCAATGACCCAGTTATATGCTAATTTTATTATCCTTGGTCATAATTTATATTTTATAACAAAACTACTTTTGCTGTACCAGGCATATTATAATATATATGATTAAATGTCATTTTCTCAGAGAGTAAAGGTACAATAATAATATATTTAACTTAAAATCATTAGGTACTAGTTTTAAAATATTTAAAGACTTAATTTACATTGTAATGAATAATGTCTACCCACATAAAATTTGAATAAAATAATAAATAGGTATAAACAATAATTTTGTGTTAACCAATATAATGATACCAAGTACCAATTAAAATTTAAAACATAGGTACAATTTTTTTTTATTGTTTATTTTAATTTTTAAGTGTATGATGAGTGGCTCATACATTACAATTGGCTATGAATGTCGTGCGAATTTTCAAAATAGGCGTGCGAATTCGTGCGAATTACGTGCTAAATATCTGCAGAAGAAAAATCGTGAAAATGTTAATTTGGACCTCCGGGGGGGGGGGACACGTGTCGCCAGCCCCCCCACGAATTTTTTGATTTTCTAGGGGAAGGAATGTCGTGCGAATTTTCAAAATAGGCGTGCGAATTCGTGCGAATTACGTGCTAAATATCTGTATTGTTTGTTTATAGATTTTCCTTTGGGGGGGGGGGGGGGGGCTGGCGCAACGTACGTGTTTTAGTACTGAGAAACATCTAACTACAAACATTGAAATAAGCTCTTGTCAAAAAGATACAGATTACTACTCAATGATACTGATTCAATGTCAGGGGGGTTAAAACGCAAAAGAAATTATGTGTTATAAAACCTATGTTAACCAT
>NC_042494.1:12969848-12973040 GCF_005508785.2 Acyrthosiphon pisum | reverse complement strand
CATAACAGATATAAACTTTTAGGCTTTATAATTACAAAAAAAATTCCATTAACTTTTATTTTTTTAATTTTAAAGCAAAGTATAAGTATTTTAGAATTCATAAACAATTTTCAATTAAAAAAAATAACTTCATGATAAGAGGTTCACTAGATTCTATTCTTACTTCTTAATTTGATAATGGGTCAATTAGCTGTAATATTAATCATAACTGAGTAAAATGGATTATTTATGACGTAAAAATTTGGCATAATTCTAGTTTAGCAACCTATCGATTTTTAAGGTTTTTTTTTTTTCCAAAATGTGTGTCTTGGGGTGCTTAATAAGAATGTAAAAAAAAAAGGTCGCACGGACTTAACTAAACTGGACAGTATCCAGATAAAATGATTGAATAATTCGTAAAAGGTAATAATTTAAATTTTAAATAAGTCACATATAAATACATAAATAATAATATAATAATTAATATGTTAAATTTTAGGTACTTTAATACTATAATTAGGTGTTTTGGTTAAGAAACATGAGCATCTCTACTTTATTACTGCTTAATCACTTACGCCGATCACTAATCAATAACACAGATTATGAAAACACACGTTCACAAGGCACTGATGTGCCAAGACAACAGAGTGTTTTCCTAGCTAACTGGCTCAAATATGGGTAATTATGATTATTTTCTTGTCACCTTTTCAAAGGATCTGCATTTCTTTGTTGCAATGAGTCTTCCAAATACCGCTGTATTTCTATTATTGCCCTAGATGTATTTGTGCCAACAGGTTTCTTTTGGGCCACATTAGTATCTACGGTACTCCAAATTGATAAACTATTTTTAGGTTCGGTTAAATCATTTGGAATTGATTGCTCCTCGGATAACCCAGCCCCACTAGATGATATTATGGCTGTAGTTAACTGGATGATTTTGGTTTTGGCTGTCTGTTGCAATACTTCATTAAATGGAACATCTTTAAATCTAGGATCAAGAAACGTACAACGGGCCAAGGTTTTACTCTTTTCAATGCTTCCCCATCGATCTCTTTCTTTCATACCACTTAAGATGTTTTTTATTACATCATTGACCCTCAATGTATAATTCTGTTTCTGCAGTTGTTCATAAACATTTATTAGCCCCTGTGCTATAACAATAACTATAGAAGCTGCCATATAATTACCACCACTAACAGCCTTAGTTGCTTCTTCAAAAGGACGTAGAATGTGGATAAGCTCTTTGATTACTCTCCACTCGTCTGAAGTTAATCCTTTTGGTGAATTGTAAAGAAGCCTGAGTGTTCCCCGTATAGAAGTTTCAAGCTCAACAAAACGCTCGAGCATATAAAAAGTGGAATTCCATCGGGTACTAACATCTTGTAGAAGCTTTTTAATAGGCTCTTTGGCACCATTACTTGTTTGATAAACATTACATTTTTTATTTGCAGATGTACTTACGAAAATAAGTTACTATCGTTTTAACTTTATCCAGCAGTTCTGATTGTGAACGTAGCGCTGTTATACAATCAAATTCAAGGTAAGAGCAAAACAGCCAAAATCTTTGAGCTCCAACTTAGTTAATGCCAACTGTATGTTATTTGCATTGTCTGAAACGGCAAATATAATTTTGCCCTCTAAATCCCAATCTACTAAGATTGATTTACATTTTGTACACAAATTTGGGTTGGTATGATTATGTGAGAATTCATGGCAGCTCAACAATACGGATTTCAATTTAATTAAACTGTCAATTAAATGGAATGTAATTGCTATACAACCACTTACGGCTTCAGTCACTACCATTTCTTTAGTTTCATTTAGACATTTTTGGTATAATGCCGGTATGCTAACCTTAGTTAATGTATGACGATTTGGGATTTTATATGACGGATTTAATAAATGTACACAATTTTTAAATCCCTCATCTTCAACCATTTTAAAGGGTTGAAAATCTTTAGTGACCAATAATTATTATTATAATAGCTTTAAAACCCATGACAACCATTTATAAATGAAAATGTCCATATGAAATATCAAAATCCCTGTTTGAGCACCTCCCGGGGTTGGTCCTCTCCCTTTTTAAATTAGCCTATCTTCTGCTCAGAGGTATAATCTATCTGTATATATATAAATATCTGATCCCGTTCACTTCGTTGCCAATTAAAATTGCCAACTCTATAAGAATAATATGTTTTACATATCACCATGGCAACCATTTAAATACAAAACATTCCATTAGAAATTTCAAAATAATTAGAATTCGAGATAATTGAAGATAATGTGCAAGTTATATCTCAACAGATTGAATTTAAAAAAGATATTTTTGAAGCTTATGATCGAATTCTTACAGAGTTAATCAATCGATTCGAAAATATGTCAGAAATTAATGAAAATTTTGGATTTTTGTATGGTAGTAGCTTGACGGACCACTCTATGGACTATATACAAAAATGTGCAGCTGACTTATCTCTGAAGTATGAAACCGATCTAAATTCTTCCAATTTTATCTCTGAAATAAAAGATTTTAAGTCTCAAGCATTTTCTCTTTTACCTGACTTAAGAGCCGCAACACCTTTAGCCCTACTACAATTAATTACAACATATTCTTTGCGTGCTGAATATCCAAATGTCGAAATAGCTTTACGCATATTTTTGACTTTGCCAATAACTGTGGCGACGCACAGTGTTGTCAAATAATTATGTAGCCGGCCAAAAATAAAAAAATTTTCCATCAAGTTTTATACAAATAACTATGTATGTGTGTTTGTTACAACCTATAGATAAGTTAATTACTATATTATCGATAGTAATAATCATATCTCTTGCCATGAGTTAGATTAAATCATTTAAACTGCTTCATTCTACGGAAAGAAGTGGTTGCACACGTAATATAAAAAAAATTTTTTTTGGCGTTTCGTTTTATTGAAATAAATTACTATTGTATTACAATCAAAGTTATAATCCAAGTTATAAACGAAAAATTGAATCCAAACAACGTTGTTATCCAGAATGTATACATGTGAATGAAATTAGTGCGTCAATACCTTTGCAACAGTTATTGGATCATACTACTAGGCGTTTATGTGAAATACTTGATTTTTCTCAGTATAATAATACATTTAAAAATTCTGAAAACTGTGAAGTAGAGTTTATATTTAAATGGGGTTGTGATGGTAGCTCTGGGTCACAGTGGAATATCAGCAGGCGTTT
>NC_042494.1:12968474-12969798 GCF_005508785.2 Acyrthosiphon pisum | reverse complement strand
GTATACAGTTTTTTCTTATACAATGATATATTGATATTATATCATCGAATTCAAATTTAATACCATCCATTATACAGTGACCCACTTGTAATCTATTGTACAGCAGAGCGACATCCATTGGCCCACCTTTTTTATTTTATAATTGTTAATAAAATTGTATTTGTTGGGACAAAAAGTTTGAAAATGGAATACAAGGCTCCCTATATATAATCTTACAATGGCAGTTGAAAAATTTAAACAATACATTGTCATGACTTTTTTTATGAGCATTTAAGTTACAATTTTGACACTATACCTATACGTAAAACTCACAAAACCGTGCAAATTATTTTGAGTAAGAAATTCATAAAAATGTTTATAACACGTATGACTGATGAATAGTTACATTCTCCAACGGAGTACATAGGTATCTTTCATTATAATTTAGAATCATATCGTATATTGCGGTATCACTGACACATAATATGCCTGTCGTATGTGAGACATAATTCTTATCGGCTATTCGGCTATTGTATTAGAATATAGTATTTCACAGTGGCGTAATTGAGAATGTTTCATGGGAGGGGTTCAAAATAAATTTTTATGGCAAACTTGTGGGGGGCTTTACCCGTAATACATCATCAGATTTCTCTGTTTCTTTAAATAATATACAAGAAATTGTGTAGGTAAAATTATTATTAAATAGTATGCATTATTAATTATTATTATAAATTATTAAATTATATTTTTTTTAATAAACTCATTCAAATTTTTTATAAAAATGAATATGACATAGATACTTAATAGTTGATTGAATAAACTGCAGTGACTGCAGTTAAATTTTCAATACATTTTTTAACTGGTGTTTATTTAATTTTGCATAATTTTAGCGCGAGTTGTAATACTAATTATAAATTATAATAAGTGTATAAAATACGGCGTACATATTTTATACGATTTTAAAACATTTAGTTCCGGGCCTAATAATGTTTAGTATTTTGAATAATTTAAAATTGTAATACCTACGTCAATTCCAAGCTTCTTTTTAAAAAAATTCAATGGAGTACAACTAGTTGCTGGTAGCTTACTTTTTTTGCTCCATTTTTCTTTTAGCTTATAAAAATAAAATCAATTACTAAGTTGTGTGACAAATGTGACTATGAGGAAATGGCACGGTGTGTTCTGACTGTGTGGTGTCCACTGTCTATAAGTAATCGTAATAATCATGTATAAAATAAGTGTCAGTGAGCGTTCGTAGTATACTATTCATTCTACGAATGTAAATCTTGAAGTTACATTTTTTATTATTATTAATATGTTTTTGGGAATGGGGGGTTTTTTCCTA
>NC_042494.1:12964377-12966852 GCF_005508785.2 Acyrthosiphon pisum | reverse complement strand
AATATTTTTCAACGGAGTTGTTCCATATACCTTCTTGACGTGATGACAGTCGCTCGATTTATCAATTTTTTTCAAGTATATGAATTGATAAAATAAAAATATGATATGAATTTCAAGCGTCTACAAAATAAGAAAATTGCTACTTGAGAAATCGAGTGAATATCTAATGTTGTAAAAATTTGAACTACAAACGCTCATAAAAATTTAGTTTGACTTTTTTATGGACATTTTTTTTTTGATAAAGGTAAATAAAGAATCTTACATTAAATTTGCAAATCTTAGATTTAAAAATAAACGTTTTTAATTCAAAATAATTTGCACATTTTCATGATTCTTACGTATTTTGTCAAGATTTGAACTCTAAATGCTTATATATTTGAAATATTGACCTCCTCAAGGCACAGCTATTTTCACTTTCCCATCGAACAAGATACTGAAGTTGAAATATGAAGCATTATTTCGACTACATATAGTTATACGAAGACACAAAAAAAAACATACACATCATTGTAAAATCAATTCATTCTTCGTTCCACTCAGAATCTAAAAATAAAACACACATCAATGTAAAATCAATACATTCATCGCTCCGCTCGGAATCTAAAATCATATATTATCATAATTGTGTATATCATTGCAGTAATGTCATTCTGTTATTAAAGTATTAATTATATTTAAATATTTAAATGTCATTGTTTTTATAATATTGTTTTTCTCAAATCTAAATGTTATGTGATAAATGGTAATGTACATATTATTATTATTATTTATATATTAATATCAAAATTAATTAAGTGTTTAATCATTACGATATTGCAATGAAAATATATCTATTTCAATGAAAATATGGGAGGATTATTCATGAAGCAAAAACTAATATTTAATAGGTATGTGCAGTAAAAATATTATTACTTACTTATTGATGCTAATATTGTTCTCCGTTATAGTTTCAAAAGGTGTATTGTAATATGATTATAGACTTATTACAGTTTGTTTTGTCAAAGAAAAATGAACCAATTTTGAACGTTTGGACGTGGTCGTTTAGACGTAGCTGTTTGGACGTGGGGACAATTGGACTTCAAAAATAATTATTAAATCATTTAAATCTATCAATATATTATATTATTGGTAATAAAAATTCAAAAACAATATCAAAAAAAATTATAAAATTAAAAAAAATTAAGAATTTAATACTAATTGAATTAAATAAAATATTTAGGGTGATTATACGTAAAAATTATGTTTTAGTTTTGATTTATAAATAAACTATAAAACCAATAAAATGTTCATAATACAAAAACAATGGTATCGTATCGTATCTAATATTTAGTATAGTTTATAATTGAATATTACCTATTACCGAATTTTCTAATTTTTACATGGAATCACCTAAAATATTTCACTTCATTAATATTATGGATTATAATATTTTGATTAAAATTGTATTATACTATTATAGTAAATATAAATATGAACAAGGAACAATTAACTACTGTTTATGATATTGTATTTTAATTTTTGACGAATTATAATTTATAATAAATATAAATAATATATCTAAATAACTTTATTTCTAACTATTATTTTTACTACATATATTTTTATTGATTGATTTATTACATTTTATCTTACGTACAATTTTCTCCAAGTCCAAATGGCTAAATCCAAATCCAAATGTCCGTTTGACCATATTCGTATATAAGGTGTATTACGTTAGTTATAGTTGTCGTATACTAAACCCCTAACTAAACTGCCGGTAATCAATTGTCGACTAATGATTGCTACTGATAACTAAAAAGTAAAGAATAGGTAATACTAGGTATACTTACATGATGATTTTGGACTTTGGTCATCACTATAATCATTAATTCATCATAGCTGAATGAATTATTTTAATACACTTGTTTCAAACAAGTTTTGTATAACTTACTTAACTACTTTAGTACTTCAGAATTCAGATAAGTGTATTTTATAAACTTAACGATATTAATTTTTAGAAGAATAATTTTTAATAGTTTGATTATGTTAACGGAATTAATATTAGCGATACAATTCCAAAAACGAACTAAAGGCTTTCCCTATAAATGAGTTCGCAAAATTAAAGTTAATATGCTCATCTTGATATACTTAACATATTTATCTAGTCAATGGATGATTTTAAAAAGTCAAAAACGGTATTTATTAAAAAGGTGATAAAATTAAATTTTCCAACCGCTTGAACTATATTATTATTAATTATTTATTAATTAATTTACGGCCGATGGGAAATTTGTACAGAAGTATAAAAATTTAATACAAGGCTCCCGATATATTGTTACAATAGTAGTTGAAAAATATTGTAATGATACGCTCAGACATCAGTATAATAAATTAACTAAAATCTAATAGAACAATACATAACGGCCAGACTGTCGTTCGTAGAAATCGGCCATCTCCAACCAGTGGCGTATTTACGGGGGGGGGGGGGGGATAGAT
>NC_042494.1:12953741-12963081 GCF_005508785.2 Acyrthosiphon pisum | reverse complement strand
GGATCAGGGACTGGAACCTCACCGAAACCTTTATTTAAATTAATTTAAAAACCAGAAACCTTACCAGAACCGATACTTTTCCTTGACACATTTTTTTACATAAGTAAAAAACCAAATCAGGTAACAATTTTTTAATTTTTTAAGAACCGAAAAAAAACCGAAACCTAAATGTTAGTTTTTTCTGGGAATCGAAACCAAAATTTTAGTTTTACTAGGAACCGAATAGGAACCGGAACCGTAAAAATCATCAAAGTTCCAGTCCCTGCCTCGGTTACGCTTAACCAACTGATTTTACCAGTCGAATTCCGCGGTTTAACATTAGTTTAACTATATTGTAATAATAAGGTCCTTATTTAATGTGTTGGCTTTATTTGCACGTCATCGATCAATACAATAATCATGCCATATAAGGTTATCGATGAACTGAGCATCCAAAAAAATAGAAAATGGGATTTTGTTTGTATTATAAAGCAATTTTTTTTGTTTATCGTATTAAACACGGGATTTTCGTTAATATGAATTTATAATAAACGCTATTAGGTACTAAACAATTTGTGTTAATTCTTATTTCACCTTGGCTTTTAAAAATGTATTTTATATTAGTATTTATTGAGTGTACCTATTATTATATATTTCATTCCCCCCCTATCAAAATTCCTAAATACGCCACTGTCTCCAACAGAACCATTATAAACGACAAAAAGAGACGATCCGTATGATACGACTACTTAAGGGGGCTGGAGCGTAATCAATTCTAAGTAGTAAAAACTAGGCATTTTATATTTCTGTTTATCTGGGTCTTGTGTATGTGTTGAAAGAAAATGAACATTAGGTTGCGTAATTCATAGTACTGATCACGTTTTATAGGGGCATCATAGTGACCGGGATGTACGTCTGTAATTTTACCTACGCGCATGCACATGTCACCATATATTGCTTTATACAACGACAAACATTTTTTTTTCAAAAAATACTACCTCTGACTTCATTCACTACGCTCAGTAGGATGTTCTGATTTTAATTTTGAAAGCAGATTTGAATTCTCCTCTAAATTTACTATGCTTTAACTGTCGTACATTTTTCATATTCTATATCAATGTATTTAAATTTGAATTATGAATAATATGTTCTATTTTTACTCTTTTTGTTAGTAAATTTATAAGTAAAAAAAAATAAAAATCAGAAAAATGAAATTGTCAAAGCATGGATAATTTAGTGACAAATTCAAATTTGCTTTCAAAATTAATATCGGAACATTATATTGGGCGTAGTGATTGAAGCCGTGAGCTATGTTTTCGACCGAAAATGAATCATGCTCCAGCCCCCTTAATGGATATTATTGTCACAAATTCTACTCTATATCAATATAAAAAAAAACCAGGGAAATCATTCAATCACTCTGCTGTATAGTAATTAGTAGGTTTCGAGTGTATCTACTTCGTCATTGAGTAGGTCACTGTAATGGACCAATGGATGTGTTAAATTTGAATTCAATGACAAATTATAGTATACTCAATGAAAAACGATTCCGAGCTGAGATGGTTTGTCAGCCTATATTATATAACTAAGGAATAATAATATCGTATTTTACATTCATATTGATATTAGTAGTTTATTGTTCTATGAGTTAATACTGTAGGTTGAACTTTTTTTTGCTAAAAACAAATCGCTTATATATAAATTATTATAAGAATTTTCGAATAATATAACTAGCTATTATTTTTGATGCTAATATTGTATTGGTATATTTTTATTGGTTATACATAGTTTGTTTTGTCAATGAAAATGAAACCGATAGCCGATTATAGGTACCTATGTACTGAATGGTATATACTATAGTATAAAAAACCCAATAGTGGAATAGTGGGTCGCGACTCGCAGTTACGATTACGCTTATTTAAGTATTTTTGTATTTTTTTATAATTTATTTTATTTATTAATATCAAGTATTTTATTTTATAAAAATTCAATGATAAAATTAATAATAATGAAATATTATTTATTTAAGGCATACTTGATTTTTTATTTTAGAAGGGGGTCGCGTACCCAATAAATATTAAATTTATGGGTCGTAAAAAGTTTGGGAAACAATGTACTTTACTATAAAGTTTAAACTTTACCTACTAACTGCTGAGTATCGAATTTTGGACTGACTGATAAGTGAAGAATGTTACGTACTCTGTTATACAAGAGAAAAATATTGAAAGGAACCTACGATGACATTGTTGCACAACACATTTGTTTTTTTTTTTTGTAAATATATAAAATGATGTATCAATACAAAATATTATTAAAATTTAAAACTAATTTTAGGATACATTACGCGATAAATATATTTTTTTTTATCGATAAGCCAATATCAATACCGCATTTTTAAATATATTTATATTTATATATATGTATTTTAAAATAATATCTATAATATCAGCTGAATAATAATTTTAAAATATTTTTTCTATAATTTAATAAAATACAACTAAAAGTATTACAACTTATAAAAATATTGAATAAATAAAAAAGTACAGACAATCTGATATTAAATTGTAAAATAAATTGAAACATTTAGTTGTGAATGTGTATTTTTAATGTAAGACATTGAAGGTTATATATTATATAATTATATAATATATAATATGATTTGACTTGAGAATCGAGACTCTTTGACAAAATATATTTCAATGGACCAAATCTATTTTATTACCTATATTTTAATATTAATTACTATTAACTTAATTAAGAAAATGCATGTTGATTTTAAATTAACGTGAGATAGTTCAATAAATTTAATTTTCTGATACTCTTTGTATCTAAACACTAGCACATGACATATATATATATATATATATGCATACACATTAGAAATTCCAAAAAAAAAATTAAAATTATCTGAAATATTTGCAGTCTTATTCCAGGTACACATTATGCATGAAAGAAAACTGTTTTACCCTTGGATAAGCTAATATACGATTCATTTTATTATTTTTTTTTAAAATAAATAGTTAAAAGATAAAGTAAAACTGAAAAACGATATTGCTGCATATTACAGTATTGTACTTGGAATTAACAATTTCGAATATCAACCATAGTTTTCAACGCTTTTCCAACAGCATCCAACTTGATTTCAACATTGTTTCTATCATTTATGATACTTTCATCTTCTACAAATACTTCAGCAATTTTATTTTCTTTTAAATAAGCTTGAAATATTTCTTTGTTTAAACGTTTATCGAGGTTTTTTAAAAACGAATTTACCATTTTGTGAACAATTCTTTTAGGAACAAAGTCCCGCACGATTTTCCTAATGTACTCAAAATAACAGTAGCTTAAATATTTGTGTAATTTTATTTGTTCAGACGATTCCATGGGAACATCCTGGTTATTCAGACCTGATAATAATTGTTTCAACATATGAGATCTAACAGTTTTTAATCTATCGGTTTGGGCCATTCTGTCGGGTAACGGAAAAATCGGCATCCCGGTTGGGGTCAAAACTAGTTCTGGCTTATAATTACTTTCATGCTTCTTTATGTTTACAGCTGCGAGAATTTCTTCTTGAATTGTATCGTTGGACGTTAATATTTCCAAGATAAAATCTGGATTTGCTGTATTTATACACTCCTGGTAAGATTCTATGTACGATGCAATGAATTCTTTGATATTATTCACATCTTCTTCCAGCAACTTTTCAAACACTTTTCGTACCTAAAATCATAAAATAATTATTTAATTATTCAAATAAATACCAGGCGTGAAAAAACTTTTGTTTCGGGAATGGCTACCAACTGTATTATTTGACGTCCTACCTTCACTGTAATTATTACTACGAAAAAAAACAATTTGTGTAGAGTGTGTATTTTTGTACACTAAATAGTGTCAAAATTAACATATTATAATATTGATTTTTCTGATTTTATGTTGAACGATTATATTGAGACCAATCATCTTTCACCAATATTGAGGGCAGATGAGCCAGATGAAAGTACAAGAACAACAGACGTCACAGAAAGTTTCCATGGTCAATTTAGGCATGCATTTTATGTTTTATATCCTACTATATATCATTCGTAAAATAATAAATATATTTTGAGAATTTTTTTTCAGATAGATGTGTTAAAACAACAGTAGATAATTACAGAAACTAAACTTCAATTATAAGAAAAGGGAACGTTAAACGTACACTTAGAGTATGTAGGGATAAAGCAATGAATAACTTTGTTAGAATATTTGGAAACAATAGGTTGCAAATTTATTCGAATCTAAACATATCTTGAAGATTCTGAGTGGAACGATAAATGTATTGATTTTACAATAATGTGTGTTTTTTTTTTATTTTTTTTAAATTTTAAAATTTTTTTTTAATATTTTTTTTTGTGTCTGTCATCACCTTTTAGGACAGTAAAAGTGCTTGGATTTTCTTCAACAGTACCTTTTCTAATAGGAAAGTGAATCTAGTTGGTACTTTGGGGGAATCAAAAGTGAGTAGTTTTCAAACCCAGTAGTTTTCAAACCCGCCGTGAAAAACAAAAGAAAAATTAAGGAAAAACGGAAATTATTACGCAAAAGCTGTTTTCGAGAAAATTGATTTTGGTTTTTGGTGCAACTCTAAAACAAATGGCTGTAGGTACATGACATTTTGACTGAATGTTTATATCACCATTTTCTATACACCATAAAATTTTCCAAATATTTTGACTTATTTTGAGCTATTTACGGACATTTTCAGTTTCAATTTTTTTTTAGTTTTTTTTTCTATAAATATAAATAAAAAGGTGGGTAAGTGGATGTCGCTCTGTTGTACAGTAGGTTACAAGTGGGTCACTGTATAATGAATAGTATTAAATTTGAATTCAATGATATAATATCACTGTATAAGAAAAACGATTTGGAGACGGTATGTCAGTCTAGGTATAAGTTATATTATATACTTATTTATGGTATTAAAAAAAAAAATGACCAATAATAGGTATCTATAATGTATTCCAAATTAATCATATCACAATATTCATTAGGTAACGCGTTATACATCAACAACAAACCGTGGTACTATCATAGATATATAATAGTATACTTTAGAAGTTTCAAGTACCCACTAATAATATTATACAATCACAAAAAAATAACTAAAATAGTTATTCTAGGTTTTTTAACATGTAATTTCGTCCAAATTCGATCTTAAAATGACTATAAAAATAAACTGCGCTTATGTGTTTTTTAGATTTTTTGGTAACAGAATTAACTACTTACGTGGAATCTTGTTTTAAATTTTCAATCCTTAGATATAAAAGATAACATATTATGAATTTTTAACTACAAAATAATTATTAAATTTTAAATTTGATACATTTTGTCGAAAATCGAACTTTAAATGCTTATAAAAAAAATTTGAGCCAATGTATTTTTAATATTTTTCAACTGCTAAATTTTCACACTTTTTGGCCCAACAGATAAAACTTAATTGATATTTATAGAAAAAAAAAACTAAAAAAATTGAAAACTGACCATGTCCGTAAAGAGCTCAAAAAGAGTGAAATTATTCTCAAAATGTTATCGTATATATAGAAAATGCTAATATAGCGTTCAGTGAAATTTTCAAGTATCTACAATCATTCGTTTTTTAATTACAATATAATAAGAAAATTGTTACATGAGAAATTGAGTGATTATCAAATGTTGTAAACATATGAATTTCAAACGCTCATAAAAATTTAATTTGATTTGCTTGTAGACATTCTTTTTTTTTGATAAATGTAGACAAACTTACGAGGACTCTTGTATTACATTTTCGAATCTTAGATTTAAAAAGAAATTTTTTCATGAATTTCTAACTCAAAATAATTTGCAAATTTTCGTCATTTTTACGTATTTTGTCAATATTTTAACTTAAGATGCTTATAAAAATAAATTGTGACTATGGATTTTTAATATTTTTTCAATGTCATTGTACCAATATAGTAGGAGCCTTGTATTAAATTTTCAAGTATTTTTACTCAAAAAATAAAGTTTTATTGACATTCATAGAAAAAAAAACTAATTAAATTGGAAACTGAAATTGTCCGTAAACAGCTCAAAACAAATCAAAATATTTTTAAAATTTTATCATGTATAGAAAATGGAAATATAACCAACCAGTGATAATTTCATGTATCTACAGTCATTCGTTTTAAAGTTAAACCAAAAACAGCTTTTGCGTAAAAATTCCCGTTTTTCCTTAATTTTTCTTTTGTTTTTCGCGGCACTTTTGAAACGCTTTTGATCCCTCAAAGTACCAACTAGAATCACTTTCCTATCAGAAAAGGTACTGTTGAAGAAAATCCAAGCACTTTTACTGTCCTAAAAGGTGATGACCGACATAAAAAAAATTTAAAAAAAAAAAAACATACATCATTGTAAAATCAATACATTCATCGTTCTACTCAGAATCTAAAAACCTGAAATAACTCTTTTAGTTATTTTTTGTGATTGTATAATATTGAAACTTCTAAAGTATACTATTATATATCTATGATTTGTTGTTGATGTATAACGCGTTATAAGTACCTAATGGATATTTGATATAATTAATTTGGAATTTATTATAGATAACTATTATAGGTCAATTTTTCTTTTAATACCATAGATAAGTATATATATATGTCTAATACATAGACTGATATACCGTCTCTGCTCAGAATCTTTTTTCTTATACAGTGATATTATATATCATTGAATTCAAATTTAATACTATCCATTATACAGTGACCCACTTAACCTAAGTCCTAACCTACTGTACAGCAGAGCGACATCCACTTACACACCTTTTTTTTTTTATTATATTAGGTATATTAAATAAATTATAAATAAAATTATTTTTAGTTAATACTAAAATTACAAAATCTTATACAATTAATATATATTATTAAATTAATTGTATGATGATTTATTTAATATCATAAATGTTTCAATTAATTGAATTAAATTATTTTTACGACGGTTTATTTATATCAACAAATGTTTCATTTTTATTTTTATTATTTTTACGATTTATTTAATACCAATAAATGTTTCATTTTTAACTGTCAATCAAATTTGTGTGGTTTTGAATGATCGAATAATAATTGAATCACATTAAAAAACCTCATCTTATTTGGTATACCCAAAAATCCTGCACTCACAAACACTTTCCAATAATAAAGAGAAAATCATATAATTCAGGCTTGACTTACATCTTCGTAGAGCTTTGGATATCGTCTAAGTGTGTCCAACAATTTGACGTCAATGGAATTCAAAACGTTTAACATCTCATCGCACACCAATTCTGCGCAGTCCAAGGACGGCTGGATTAAGTTATTTAATTGCCGCCTTAAAATTTTTTGTAACCCCTTTTCATTGACAAAAGTACATTGGTAAGTGCCCGATGTGTTTGATAGGATATTTGCAATATTTTCATCTGATAAATCTTGAAGTGGGTCTATAGCATTTATTCTCTTTAAATATTGATGTTGGAATAATTTAGCAATACTGCCACCACCAAAAGTTTCATCGATCGGAACATCGTCTTGATTACCGTTCATAGTGTCTTCGTAACATCTGCTAATATCTTTTAAAAGTCCTACTAAAAACGATATTTGTTCATCAGGTTTGCATAGTGGCAATCGTTGTTTTTCCAATTTCCTTTTCATTTCTTCGAGTTCAACTCGAAGTTGTGGAAATACTTTTTTAATGTGTGTTATCAATACCGTCTGTAAAGTGTGAACTAACGCCTCGTTGCCGTGTTTTTTATGTATATCTGGGTAATTATTTTTTAGAAATTCTGTTTCTGCCGATAGCGCCGCGTCCATTGATTTATTTTCAACGATATCTTTTTGACTTCTATTCACCACACCTATGATACCTAGTTTCACTGGAATCTTGCGACCGCACAGTAAATCATTAGTGTCTTGAAGTGTTCCTTCATCGATTAGGTCTAATTTTGTAACTACTGCTATTGTTCTGATGCCGTCTGGATCCATTTTTTTCGCTATTTGAAGGCTTTCGCTTGTTGACGGATCCGTATTCGCAGTCACCACAGCTAAAATAATTGAATTGGATTGCTTTACATATGAAATAATCAATTTCTGTATTTGTTCATCTATATCTTCAGGTTGGTCTCCAACCGCCACTTTTGTTATACCTGGCAAATCTACAAAAGTCAGATCGTAGCGATTAGTGTGAATTTTCAATACAATTGAATTAAAAGAGATGCCCTTATTAGTTCCTGCTAGACTATTTGTTTTATCTTCAATTTCCTTGCGTACCAAATCAAAATCGACATAATATAAATTCGGTTTATGTAGAAACTCTGCCCATTCTTTAATGTTTTCAGTGTCTTTAATGTTATTTGACATTAACATTGATTTTCTTGTTTCCTCTGTGTACTTAATCATTTGTATAACTAATGGCGCCCTGGTAACAATACCAGTTCCTCGAGGTAGAAATGATTTTCCCACGATGCTTTCTAGCACAGAACTTTTACCGGAACTCTGTGTTCCCACTACCACAATTTGAGGTAAGTCGACCGTGATTTGCTGTTCACCAACTACAGCAAAAACATCTTGCAGTTTATTTACAATTTGGATAAGTGACTGCATTGTTAAATTTTGCAACGCGCTGGAATCTAAAATTGTATAGAAAATAATATTTAATTAGATAGGTATTAAAATCATCCTGAAAATGTCCGTAAAGAGCTCAAAGTAAGTCAAAATATTTGGAAAATTTTATGGTGTATAGAAAATGCTAATATAAACATGCAGTCAAAATTTCATGTACCTACGGCCATTTGTTTTAGAGTTGCACCAAAAACCAAAATCAATTTTCTCGAAAACAGATTTTGCGTAAAAATTCCCGTTTTTCCTTAATTTTTCTGTTGTTTTTCACGGCACTTTTGAAAGCTACTGGGAAATTTTTACTTTTTACTGCCCAAAGTACCAACTAGATTCACTTTCCTCTCAGAAAAGATACTGTTGAAGAAAATCTAAGCATTTTTACTGTCCTAAAAGGTGATGAGTCATGGTCATCAGGTGATTTTGCAGCCAAAACTATAATTAACGTGTGTAATAAATTGATAACTTACATAATAGGTGTTAAATAATATTGTTTCACGCGTCGTTGTTTCAATATGTAATATATTTATGAGGTTAACAAGTATTTTTTGTCTAAAATAAATTAAACAAACTATATTAACTATATAGACATTAGACAGCTAGTACACAGTAAAAAACACTGACTGACGAGGATCGAATGCCGACTGATTAATAAGTTATGAATAGGATATTATAAGTCTTTATAATAAAGATAAAAAAATATCTCGAACATGGGAAAGTGA
>NC_042494.1:12953472-12953641 GCF_005508785.2 Acyrthosiphon pisum | reverse complement strand
GAAGTGATGACGCGCTTAATTTTTGGTGTCTTGCTAATACATTTACATCGTAATACACTGATATAGTATACTAAAGTGAAGTTGTTAACGAATAGCACTATAATCTAATCTGAAGGTTGACAAATTATAACAAGTTGTAAGTTGCATTTAGGTAGGTACTACAAACAGT
>NC_042494.1:12949248-12953372 GCF_005508785.2 Acyrthosiphon pisum | reverse complement strand
CATTTAAAATCACAGTTTTTTTTATAAATAAAATTACATTTTTTGACATTCTTTGTAGACATTATAAAAATTATTTATTTATTTAAATTTTTATAATGTCTACAGGCAAATCAAATTAAATTTTTATGAGTGTTTGAAATTCTTATTTTTACAATATTGGATATTCACTCGATTTCTCATGTAGCGGTTTTGTTATTTTATTGTTTTTCAAAAATGAATAATTGTAGACACATGAAAATTTCACTGAATGTTTATATTTTCATTTTCTATACACCGTAAAATTTTGAAAATTGTTTGACTCTTTTTGAGCTGTTTACGGATATTGTCAGTTTTCGATTTTTAGTTTTTTTTTCTATAAATATCAATTAAATTTTAATTGTTGGGTAAAAAAGCGTGAACATTTAATGCAAGACTTCTGATATATTGTTACAATAGCAGTTGAAAAATATTAAAAATACATAGGCACAGTTTTTTTTATAAGCATTTAAAATTTCGACAAAATGTATCAAATTTAAAATTTAATAATTATTTTGTAGTTAAAAATTTATAAAATATTCAAATTTTATAGCTAAGGATTGAAAATTTAAAATAAGCTTCTAAATAAGTATCTTGCTAGACAAACTAATAATATAACCGTGGTTATATTTATTTATTGTTTAATATAAACGGATTATAATTTACGGACATGCATTGGTGCAGTGTTATTGGTTTCGGATATGTTATTTTGTACTTTTGTCAGTTTTATTTATTGCGTACCTACTCTATTATATTAATTTATCATTTGCTTATTAGTTATTAAAAATATAAATTAGGTACCAGCCCTACATTATCTCTTATTGACTTTTGAAAAAAAAAACATTAAAGATTGAATTTTGACAAAATTAATCAAATTTAAAATTGAATAATTATTTTGTAGTTGAAAATTTATAAAATGTTCAACTTCTATATTGAAAATTTAAAACAAGATTCCATGTAAGTAGTTAATTCTGTTACCAAAAAATCTAAAAAATACATAAGAACAGTTTATTTTTATAGTCATTTTAATTTCAAATTTGGACGAAATTACATACTAAACTCAGAATAACTATTTTAGTTATTTTGTTGTGTATGTATATATTATTCGTGGGTACTTGAAACTTCTAAAGTATACTATTATATATCGCTATGACAGTATCACGGTTTGTTTTGATGTATAATGCGTTATAAGTACCTAATGGATATTGTGATATGATTAATTTGGAATTTATATGTATCAAATCCTAGATATAAAAATAAAATTCTTTAAAAATGTATTCTAACTCAAAAATAATTCGAAAATTTTCGAGATTTTGACGATTTTCAGAATCTAATTTTTTTTTTCAAAAAAAACACTATGAAATATACTATGAAATATACTATGGTATATTATGTCTATTTTTTTTTCAATATTTATTGAATAAAATTCTAAGTAAAGAAAATTCTGTATTGAAAAAAATGTATTTTCCTAGCAGCACAGAAACAGTATAGCCACTAGACTCGGATGGATTAACCTCGTTTATATATTAAACGTCAAACCATTTATCATAGCGTAATATTTTTAATTACTTATTACTAATATACTAATTTAACACAAAAGTGTATTTGCGTATTTGATTATTTTACTTTTACATTCTGCCACTCATTATTTTTGTATGTCTACACGATAAGTAATCGAAATAATACTTCAATTTTCCACAGTATGTTGTTTGATGGGAAAGTGAATCTAGTTGTTGTATTTGGGAGGGTTTTTTTTTTAAAACTGCTGGGAAAAAAATAAAATTCAGGAAAAACTAGAATTTTCACGTATTATCGGTTTTTAACAAATAGAATTTGGATTTTTTTGTGTAACTCTAAATAAAATGACCATGAATGCATGAAGTTTTCACTGAATGTTTATATCAGTAATTTATATACACGATAATTTTTCAAAATATTTTGACCTGCTCTGAGCTGTTATAACGTACATTTTTAGTTTCCGATTTCTTATTTTAGATTCTAAGTGGAACGATGAATGTATTGATTTTACAATGCATGTGTTTTTTTTTTGTGTGTCTGTTACCACGTTTATATGCAGCTGTTTATATGTTTGCAGCCACGTTTATATGCGCATTGATTTAATGCGCATTGAGTTAATCCGGGAGTTGGGTGCATATAAACGCATTTTTAATTCGCATTAAACTAATGCGCATTTATTATTTAATTCGATTCGTCAAATCGAATTAACTCTTACTCCGGGATTAAGAAATGCATGTAAACGCTTTAATGCGAATTAATTTTTTCGCGGGAATTTAAAAAAAAATTTTTATTATTGTTTTGGTCATGGAATACAAAGTATAAAACATGGACTAAAAAACATTCGCATTAACTTAAAATTTTACCCGACCTCTAATCTTGATATTTTAGGTGCATATAAACTCGCTCCCTAATGCGCATTAAATCAATTCGCATTAAATCAATGCGAATTAACTGCTGCATATAAACGCGGTATGTGTACACGATAAGTAGTAAAAATAATGCTTCGATTTTCAACTTAAATATCTTGTTCAATGGGAAAGTGAATATTGTTGGTGCATTGGGGAGGTCAACATTTAAAATTCCCAGTTATTTTCAAAAGCGCCGTGAAAAACAAAAGAAAAATTATGGAAAAACGGGAATTTTTACGCAAAATTGATTTTTAACAAAATCGACTTTGGTTTTTGGTGTAACATTAAAATAAATGACTTTAAATACAATTCAAGAAGAAATTATCGCAGCTGTAAACATAAAGAAGCATGAAAGTGATTATAAGCCAGAACTAGTTTTGACCCCAACCGGGATGCCGATTTTTCCGATACCCGACAGAAAGGCCCAAACCGATAGATTAAAAACTGTTAGAATTCATATGTTGAAACAATTATTATCAGGTCTGAATAACCAGGATGTTCCCCTGGAATCGTCTGAACAAATAAAATTACACACATTTTTAAGCTACTGTTATTTTGAGTACATCAGGAAAAACGTGCGGGACTTTGTTCCTAAAAGAATTGTTCACAAAATGATAAATTCGTTTTTAAAAAACCTCGATAAACGTTTAAACGAAGAAATTTTTCAAACATATTTAAAAGAAAATAAAATTGCTGAAGTACTTATAGAAGATGAAAGTATCATAAATGATAGAAACAATGTTGAAATCAAGTTGGATGCTGTTGGAAAAGCGTTGAAAACTATGGTTGATATTCGAAATTGTTAATTCCAAGTACAATACTATAATAATTAGTTAAATTGTCCAAGTACAATACTATAATATGATGCAGCAATATCGTTTTTCAGTTTTTCTTTCTTTTTTAACTATTTCTTTTTAAAAAAATTATAAAATTATTTGTATGTATTATTTTAAGCTTGTTCAAGGATAAAGCAGTTTTATTTCATGTATAATGTGTACGTGGAATAAAACTGCAACTATTTCAGATAATTTTAATTTTTTTTTTTACAATTTCTAATGTGTATGCATATATATATATATATATATAATTGTCATTTGCTAGTGTTTAGGTACAAAGAGTATCAAAACATTAAATTTATTGAACTATCTCATGTTAATTTAAAATCAACATACATTTTCTTAACTTACCAGTTAATAGTAATTAATATTAAAATATAGGTAATAAAATATATTTGGTCCATTGAAATATATTTTGTCAAAGAGTCTCGACTCTCAAATCAAAACATATTATATATTATATAATTATATAATATATAACCTTCAATGTCTTACATTAAAAATACACATTCACAACTAAATGTTTCAATTTATTTTACAATTTAATATCAGATTGTCTGTACTTTTTTATTTATTCAATGTTTTTACAAGTTTTAATACTTTAAATTGTATTTTATTAAATTATAAAAATTATTATTTTAAAATACATATAGGTATATATATATAAATAAATATATTTAAAAATGCGTTATTGATATTGGCTTATCGATAAAAAAAAATATATTTATCCCGTAATGTTTTCTCAAACTAGTTTTACATTTTAATAATATTTTGTATTGATACCTCATTTTATATATCCAAAAAATAACAAATGCGACAATGCTTATGCAAGAGTGTCATCGTAGGT
>NC_042494.1:12936167-12949198 GCF_005508785.2 Acyrthosiphon pisum | reverse complement strand
AAAAATTTACTTTTGACCCCCCAAAGTACCAACTAGATTCACTTTCCTATCAGAAAAAGGTACTGTTGAAGAAAATCCCAAGCACTTTTACTGTCCTAAAACGTGATGACAGACACAAAAAAAAAATAAAAAAAAAATTAAAAAAAAAATAAAAAAAAAAACACACATCATTGTAAAATCAATACATTCATCGTTCCACTCAGAATCTAAAAGTACAAACTAAGATGACAGACTATTTAAAATAAAGTATAAATATGTATAGTATAAAAATTAAATTATATTTAATAAGTATGTATAATAATAATAATAATTTAATATAATACGTAAATATATATAAAATAATGTAAAAATAATGATGTGTTTGATATATAATATTACATAGGTACCTTTATACATAAATAATTAAAATTTTGTTTTTTTTTAAACCCTCTCTATTACGAAAACTCTCTATAACGAAAGAAATCTCTTGGTCCCTTCAGATTCGTTATAAAGAGTTATGACTGTATATCAGAAGCCTTGCATTAAATTTTCATTCTGTTTTACCCAACAAATAAAATTGTATTGATATTGTATAGAAAAAAAAACTAAAAAAATTGAATACTTACAATGTCCGTAGACAGCCCAAAAACAGTCAAAATATTTTCAAAATTTTATTGTGTATATAAAATGAAAATATAAACATTCAGTAAAATTTTTATGTATATACAGTTTTTCGTTTTTGAATAACAATAAAATAACAAAACCGCTACATGAGAAATCGAGTGAATATTGTAAAAATATGAACTTCAAACGTTCATAAAAATTTAATTTGATTTGCTTGTAAACATTTTTTTTTTTTTTGATAAAGGTAGAAAAACTTTCAAAGAATCTTGTATTACATTTTTAAATCTTAGATTGAAAAAGAAAAATTTTTATGAATTTTCAACTCAAAATAATTTGCTAATTTTCACGATTTTTCCGTAATTTGTCAATATTTGAACTTTAAATGCTTATAAATAAAAGCTGTGACTAAGGATTTTTAATATTTTTAAAAAGTCACTGTAACAGTATAGTAGGACCATTGTATTAAATTTTCAAGCTTTTTTAGCCGACAAATAAAGTTTTATTGACATCCATAGAAAAAAGACTAATATAATTGGAAACAGAAAATGTTCCTAAACCAGTTGAAAATAAATCAAAATATTTTGAAAATTTTACTGTCTATAGAAAATGCAAATATAAAAAACCAGTAAAAATGCCAAGTATATACGTTAATTTGTTTTAAAACACAAAAAGACACAAGAAATACATACATCATTGTAAAACCAATACATTCATCATTCCAATATATAAGCATAGGTATTATTATTATATTAATATTACAATATTATTCAAATATTGACAAAATACTTAAAAATCACGAAAATATGCTAATTATTTTGAGTTAGAAATTCATAAAAACGTTTATTTTTAAATTCAAAGATTTTAAAATATAATACAAGATTCCTTATCTACCTTTATATAAAAAAAAAATGTTTATAAAAAAGTCAAACTAAATTTTTATGAGCTTTTGAAGTTCAAATTTCTACAACATTAGATATTCACTCGATTTCCCGCAAGTACCGATTTTGTTATTTTGTTATAATTCAAAAACGAATAACCCTAAACGCTTGAAATTTATATCATATTTTTTTTTTATCAATTCATATACTTCAGAAAATTTTCAAAATATTTTGACTGTTTTCGAGTTGCTTACGGACATTTTAAATTTTTTTAGTTTTTTTTTCTATAAATGTCAATAAAATTGTATTTGTTGGGTCAAAAAGCATAAGAATTTAATACAAGGCTCCTGATAAATTGTTACAATAGTAGTTGAAAAATATTGTAATGATACGCTCAGACATCAGTATTATAAATGAACTAAAATCTAATAGAACAATACATAACGGCCAGACTGTCATTCGTAGAAATCGGCCATCTCCAACAAAACCATTATCAACGACAAAAAGAGACGATCCAGGTGCGGATCCAGAAAATTTTAACAGGGGGTGCTCAAAAAAAAGGTGGGCAAGTGGGTGTCGCTCTGCTTTACAGTAGATTACAATTGGATCACTGTATAGTCTGTAATGGATGATGGAAAACGGTTCTGAGCGTTTAAAATTTAAAATGTCTGTAAACAGCTCAAAACGGCTCAAAATATTTTGTACATTTTATCAAGTATGGGAATTGATAAGATGATATATATGATGTAAATTTTAAGTATATATCTACATTCTACAAGTATTCGTGTTTGAATTACAAGAAAATCGCTACATGCCTACTCATGCCTATACATGAGAAATCCAGAAAATATACAACGATGTAAAAATTTAATTTAACTTTCCGGTAGATATTTTTTTTTTGATAAAGGTAGACATAGGTACTAATGAGGAATCTTGTATTAAATTTTCAAATTTTAGATTCAAAAATAAAAATTTTAATGAATTTCTAACTCAAAATAATTTGCACATTTTCATGATTTTTATGTATTTTGTCAACATTTGAACTTTAAATGCTTATAAGAAAAAATTGTGACTGCATTTTTAAAATTTTTCAACTGCCATTGTAACAATATATAATACATTTTCAAACTTTAAAATGTTATTGACATTCAATATTCATAGAAAAAAATACTTATAAAATTGGAAACTAAAAATGTTCAAAACAAATCAAAATATTTTGAAAATTTTGAAAATTTTATCGTGTTCTATATCGTGTATAGAAAATGCTAATATAAATATTCAGTGAAAATGACATGTATCTGGTTATTTGTTTTTGAGTTAACCAAAAACCAGAATTGATTTCGTCGAAAGCCGATTTTGCTTAAAATTTCCCGTTTTGCTTAATTTTTATTTTATTTTTCCCAGCGCTTTTAAAACTATTGTAATTTTAAATTTTGACCTTCTGAATGAACCAACTAAATTCACTTTCCCATCGATCGAGATACTGTTGAAGAAAATCGAAGCTACTACTACTGCCCCAAATACGGCGATGACAGAAACAAAGAAAAAAATTTAAAAAATTTAAAAAAACACATCATCCACACATTGCTCCGATCAGAATTTAAAAAAAATGGTTACACCTTTATATTTTAGATTTTTATACAAATTTATTTTATTAGTGGCTTAGACGACAGGGGGTGCCCGAGCACCCATAGCCCCCCCCCCCCTCTGAATCCGCGCCTGAGACGATCCGTATGATACGACTACTTAAATAGCTAACGCCTTAATAAGACGGCACGACTTGATGATTTTGGACTTGGGTCATCACTATAATCATTAATTCATCATAGCTGAATGAATTATTTTAATACACTTGTTTCAAACAAGTTTTGTATCACTTACTTAACTACTTTAGTACTTCAGAATTCAGATAAGTGTATTTTATAAACTTAACGATATTAATTTTTAGAAGAATAATTTTTAATAATTTGATTATGTTAACAGAATTAATATTAGCGATACAATTCCAAAAACGAACTAAAGGCTTTCCCTATAAATGAGTTCGCAAAATTAAAGTTAATATGCTCATCTTGATATACTTAACATATTTATCTAGTCAATGGATGATTTTAAAAAGTCAAAAACGGTATTTGTTTAATTATGATTTGTTTTATTTAATAATAAAGGTTGACTTTTTTATTAGGTATAAATGGAGTGGTAAATTACCACTAGTAATGGACAATGGTAAAATATAAGTGTTGTCTAAACTAGTGAAAGCATAAATGCAATAAGGAGTAAAATAAACATAAATACGCCTCTGGTTGGCCATTTGCATTGGATCCTGCACTGATTTATTTTATTTTCGTATTATGTTATTATTATTATTTTTTCGTTCTGTGGTATTATGTTTATATAGTTTTACTTGGATAATGTGCTGTCTATATTATTGTTTGTTTTTAAAGTACTGCCGCCGCCACGCCACTCACAAAATACCAAAATATAAAAATTATATATTTATAGGCTCACAGTAATATTGTCTTATCGCTGTTTTTACACTATGAATGAGTGTGTCGCGGGGTAGCGGGGTGCAGCACTGTGCATTGTGCAACGACAACCATACGAGTCACGACGCCTCACAAGTCACAACCATATTATTTTGTTATTCATTTTTTAAAGAATACGTTCCGTCTATTTGCTCGTCGGCGTCTCGATTTTAACAATATTATTAATATTATTATTCGACGATTTAGAAATTTTGACATCCACTGAACCTTGGCTACCCAAAACGTGATTAAGGACGATTTCATTACCGTAAGTACATTTAACATTTCCATGTACCCGATATGTTTATTTAATTTGTAATACAGACAGTGTTAACCAACAACTAGTTGTAGTTATCTATCAATAATATTATAGTTTTTGTCTCGGTTTTTGTGTAAGTACCTATGTATAGGCTGTATAGCGTACGTAAAGTTGGCCCATTTATCTTTGGTGTGAGTGGTAAAGATCTTCAAATCTACTCTTAGAATAATTTACTGATTAGCCAATTTTGAATACCTAACTGATCAAATACGGATGTAACACTTCACGTAAACCACCAAGGTTGTCGTATTGTATAGAATATTTAAGTCGGTACCGATGATACCATGTTATTTGCGAATATTTAAATCTATTTTCGACATTTCAGTCAAATATGGTGTGTTGGTTTTTTACGTATAACTAATTTACATTACCTACTTATACATACTATTATAGAGTTAAGCTATAATAACTTAATCCAGATAGTTATTGAAATAAGAGAATATTTTAATCAAATATTATTACATTTCTGAATTCTTTGGGTTAAAATCAGAAACCAACAGGAACAATTATTATTTTATATTATAATATATACCTATTAAATATATATATTAAATATATGACACGCTATAATACATTTTGTTATAAATATATTATGATAATCACAGCTATCTTATTTTTATTTTTTATAGTTTACGGTGTACACATTAGCTGGGTATACTATTTATTTTAGATTTTTATAATTATTATTTTCGTTTAAATACCTACATAATTTAAATTAAAAATAAACTTCGAAAATATGACAGACGGATAATCGTTAATAACTTTAAAACGGATCTACGTAATTGTATTTAATAATTATATTTTTAAGAATGTAATATTACATTGTATATTCGTATTGACGAATTTAGGATATTATCTTCAACATTGTGTTAAGTGTTCACTTACTGTTTGTAGTACCTACCTAAATGCAACTTACAACTTGTAATAATTTGTCAACCTTCAGATTAGATTATAGTGCTATTAGTTAACAAATTTACTTTAGTATACGATATCAGTGTGTAATGTGTTACGATGTAAATTTATTAGTAAGGCACCAAAAATTAAGCGCGTCATCACTTCTCACTTTCCCATGTTCGAGATATTTTTTTATCTTTATTTTAAAGACTTATAATATCCTATTCATCACTTATTAATCAGTCGGCATTCGATCCTTGTCAGTCTGTGTTTTTTACTGTGTACCGTCTAATGTCTATATAGTTAATACAGTCTGTTTAATTTATTTTAGACAAACAATATATTTTGTTAACCTCATAAGTGTATTACATATTGAAACAACGACGCGTGAAACAATATTATTTAACACCTAATATGTAAGTTATCAATTTATTACACACGTTAATTATAGTTTTGGCTGCAAAATTATTTTATTGTCTATTCCCTCCCATACAGTTTGTGTACTTAATTTATTCAAGCTTATATTTTAATCGCAATTCATTTCGATGTGTTTTTTTTTTCCGTCAACTGTACGATAGTTTGTATTGTTTTTCCTTCAATTCTAAGTTATAGCATCAGTAGTCATACGAATTTACATTTAATCTTTTAGACAAATTTTTATTCTCAAGTAATACATTTATGTTGTAAGTATTTGTATACAGTTTTTATTACAATTTTAATTGCATACACAGACATACAGGCGTACAGCCAGTGGCCTATACCTATGATTTATGGTTTATGGAAATTAAAACCATATAACTTTAATGTTTAATTATTTATACGATTACGTCATAATCTAAGAAAACTTCACGGGGGTTGGTGGTTGAACCTTTAACCTTTAACCCCCTCCCCGGGTACTGTCTTGTAAAGGGTGGCTAGTGGCTACTAGTTGCGTCCCGCGGTAAAGATTTCTTCCGAATCGCGGCCCCAGTTTTTTTGGGGTGTGGTCCGAAATTTAAAATTAAATTAATTTAAATATGTAAATTTGAATTTAAAAAAGCTTCATTTTCCTTCTTATTTTTATACAGTCTTAGGATTGTCTGTAGCATCAGTAGATGCTGCAGGTAGGTTAAAAATTATGTTTTGTTTTTATTCAAAAATTTTGTAAAAACGTTATGATATTTTTTGAAGTTAAAAATGTTAGTATAATTTAGTAAAATTTATAGATTAAATTATCTTGAATTAAAAAAACCCGGGCCCCAACTCGTCTGTATACCCATAATAAACTCGGGTCGCAATTCGGATTAGACCTTTTTTCGTTCATATCTTTGGGACGCAACTAGTACCTATGCAGCCCTTGTAAATAGGTATCTATTTAAATGAAAAGCCTATGTCACATTATTTTAAGGTTGGTAATTACTTAGTAAAAACATACATTTAATTCAGAACGAAAGTGGAAAAATTATATAAACAACGAAGAGATTCTTGTTATCTGAAGAACTTTTTGGCTCTTATCGGATATTTTTTACATTTTGATTTTAAAAAAAAAACAAATTGCTAGAGTTAACGCAGAACAACTTTGTGAATCTTTAAATGTGCCAATCATTAAAAATCGTTCATTATGAAAAAATATAATTCAGTTTCAAGTTGAAAATAGTTTAAAATGGCTCTCCTAAACAATTTGATATTTTAAGATACCTTTTGGTTCTGAGCCCACGGTATTATAATATAATTTTATATAATAATATATAGGTATTAGGTATAGGTATATAACATATTATAAATAAATGGTATTTGGTACGTGGCATTTTATGGTAAAACGATAAATTGTGATACACAGTGGCGCCGAGTACGCACTTAAGGTGGTTCAAATGAACCACCTAAAATGGTGGGTGGGTGGGGACTGGGTGGATGGGTAAAAAATTATCCAGGATAATTAATACTATTACTAAAGTAAGTAGGTACTAGGTACTTACACACGTACCAGTTGCGTATTACTTAGGTAATGCATTATTACAGTAGGTATTGTAGTAGGTACTCAATAACCAGGTTACTAAGATGCCGTACATCCGAACAAGAGATTTGATTTTATGTCTAAGGGAAAGGGGTACAAATTTTAACAGGAGGGTACAAATGGATGCAAATCAGGTACCCTAAACTTAAATTGATTAGAGGGAGTAATGACAGTTTACGGGTGCCTGGATAACTCACCTTACAATATACCACCTAAATTGATCATAAAGTAATTTAAAAATATTAAAAGTAAATACTAAATAGGCATAAGTTGTATGTATAACAATCTTTAATTCAAATTTGAAAAACTTGTCAAAATGACGGAATTTTTAAAATCATTAGTAAAATTTTTAATTTTTATAACTACTTGAAATAATGTACACATAAATTGTTCTTATAGAAAAACCGGAGCATTTTAAAAATGAAAAAACACAATTTTTTTGTATGATCATATCAAGATAAAATGTTGATGCGTTTGTCATATATTATTTAAATCTAATATTTTGTTATAATTTTAAAAATTGTATTCAAAGAAACTTGTAACATTTCACCACTTCGCAAATTATTATTGACTTTTTATAATGGTATAAAGTTAGATTAATTATTGGATATTTATACTACGAACCTATTCACAATGGTCTACGATACGTCATTTCATCAACTAGAACAGTGGTCTTCAACCGGTGGGTCGCGACCCATTTTTGGGTCGCGTAAGCTTTAAAATTGGGTCGCGATACGTCTTATTTTTAAAATAAAAAATCTAGTTACTAGAATCACCCGCCTATTTCGTTGGCCGCACTATAGTAATAACTAATAGCCAATAGGTACCATATGAAATAATATTGCAATAATATATAGCTAGGCCATTTGCTTTTGGTTCAACCTTCCATATTAAAAACAAATATGTATATTATAATTAATATACACTATACAGTATAATGTCGTTAGAATTAATATAGGTACCTTAGAAAGAAAAACGGGTGATTCATTTAATGTAAGATAATCATTTATTTACAATTAATATTATTACATTTAATTATTTTAAAAACTATGAACATATTTGAAAATACTTTTTTTTACGTAATTTTGAGTTGCTAAAAAATAACATTTTTCTAAAAAAATGTGTTTTTTTTTATTTTCAAGTATTGATTAGCTGAGTGGAGTAGATATCCCGCACAATGTTGGTCCACTACTCGACAGTCATCAAACTTTAAATACTTATAAGTAATAAGTTACAAACGAGGTTACAAATAAATAATAATAAACTAAGTGTCCAAAATTTGACTTTTATAAGACTTGTCTTGTCTTGAGTACCAATATTAAATAATAAAAAATATTTAATAAACAATGTCAATGTATTATTTTGTAAATATTAATCATTGCATGTGAGCACACAAAAACAGTTTAAAAACAATATGTTTCTACCTATAGTTTATATATTGATGCACTTACTTAGTTACATATGTAGACATGTAGTTACCTATGTCTAAATGTTTCGAAAATAGCTATTTAATTTTACCAATATCAAGAAATAGCCCAAATATAATAATTGGTGAATATTATATTACATTTTATTTAATAGCGTCTAAAATACACAAATATGCATTATAACAATAAAATTGATATTTTAAAAGCAACTCATTTAAATATTAGTTTATTAATCATAATCAAAAAAAAAAAATATTAATAACAATGTGTATACCTAACTCATTAGTAATTACTATTTATAAGTCTAAGTCATCAAAATTTAAATTTAATACTATTAACTAATGAAATTCTAATAATTTTTATTTTAGATTCAGGCTGTAAGAAATCAACAATGCAGTCACTTATCCAAGTTGTAAATAAGCTGCAAGATGTTTTTGCAGTAGTTGGTGAACAGCAGATCGCCGACTTACCACAAATTGTGGTAGTGGGAACACAGAGTTCCGGTAAAAGCTCTGTGCTAGAAAGCATAGTGGGAAAATCATTTCTACCTCGAGGAACTGGTATAGTTACCAGAGCGCCATTAGTCATACAAATGATTAGGTACACCGAAGAAACAAAACAAACCATGTTGATGTCTCATAACATCGAAGACAATGAAAGCATAACAGAATGGGTAGAGTTTCTACATATGCAAAATCATTTTTTTTTCGATTTCGATTCGGTACGCAATGAAATTGAAAGCAGAACAAACATTCTTGCTGGAAATAATAAAGGCATCACTAACAGTCAAATATTAATGAAAATTCACACTAATCGCTATGATCTGACTTTTGTAGATTTGCCAGGTATAACAAAAGTGGCGGTTGGAGACCAACCTGAAGATATAGATGAACAAATACAAAAATTGATTATATCTTATGTAAGTAAGGCAAATTCTATTATTTTAGCAGTGGTCACTGCGAATACAGATCCGTCAACGAGTGAAAGCCTGCAAATAGCGAAAAAAATGGACCCAGATGGCATCAGAACAATAGCTGTAGTTACAAAATTGGATCTGATTGATGAAGGTACACTACAAGACACTAAAGATTTACTGTGTGGTCGCAGGATTCCAGTGAAACTAGGTATCATAGGTGTAGTAAACAGAAGTCAAAAAGACATTGTTGAAAATAAATCAATGGACGCGACGCTAACATCAGAAACAGAATTTCTAAAAACTAACTATCCAGATATATGTACGAAACATGGCAACAAAGCATTAGCTCGAACATTGCAGATGATTTTGATTACGCACATTAAAAAAGTTTATCCAAAACTTAAAGCTGAGCTCGAAGATATGAAAAATAAATTAGGGAGGAAATTAATGTTACTGCATACTCCTGATAACAAAGTATCGTTTGTAATAGGACTTTTAAAAGATATCAGCAAATCTTATGAAGACACTGTGAATGGAAATCAAAATGATGTTTCGGTCGATGAAGTTATTGGAGGCGCAAGTGTCTCTCGAATAATCCAACAAAAATATTTAAAAACAATAAATGCCATAGACCCGTTACAGGATTTAACTAATGAAAATATAGCAACGATACTATTAAATACATCAGGAACGAGCCAAAGCACTTTTGTCAATGAAAAGGCGTTACAAAAAATTTTAAGCCGCCAATTAAAAAACTTGATCGAGCCGTCATTGGATTGCGTAGAGTTGGTGCGCAGTGAGATGTTAAATATATTGAATTCCATAGATATCAGATTGTTGGACACACTTAGGCGATACCCACAATTGAATGAAGACGTAAGTTTAACCTCAATTAATTGATTTTGTATCTGAGTTTTTTCGTAGCAATAAGTAATGATTAATAATCACTGTAGGGGTTCACTGGTTCAGCATAAAATAATAATATTGTAGATACCCTTACTAAAACAAAATTTGTGTTTAACCTCTGGTATTTAATTAAGTAAAAAATAACAATCTTATGATTTTAGGTGCGAAATGTGTTTGAGAAGTTGCTGGAAGAAAATGTGAAAAATATCAAAGATTTTATTGAATCATACATAGAATCATATCAGGAATGTTTAGATACAGCCAATCCTGATTTCATATTTGAAATAATAAAATCAAATAGTACGATTCAAGAAGAAATTTTAGCTGCTGCAAATATAAATAATTACAAAGATGATAGTGACTCTTCTTCTGACGGGAATTGGAAAGATATGAGCCAGAACAAAAAGATTGAACTTAATAGAATACAAATGTTAAATCAGTTATTATCAGGTCTTAATAACAACGACGAATCTTTAGAATCGTCTGAACAAGTTAAATTACATAGAGATTTAAGTCAATGTTATTTTGAGTTCATCAGGAAAATTGTGCGGGACTTTGTGCCTAAACGAATTAAACACAAAATGATAAATTGTTTTTTAAAAGTCCTCGATAAGCGTTTAAATGAAGAAATATTCCAAACCTATTTAATTGAAAAGAAAATTGATGAAGTGCTTTTAGAAGATGAAAGTTTCCAAAAGGATAGAAAAGATCTTGATACAAAGTTGGATGCAGTTATGAAAGCGCTAAAAAATATGATTGATATTCAATATTTATAATATTATTTTCTTTGAAAATGTATATTCTTACTTTTCATATACAATATGATTATAATTACTATTAAATAATGTCGGTTTTAAATTTTAACATAGGTTAATTATATTATTTATATTTTCTAAACTATATTTTTGATAATATAGGTAATATAAATTTCTTTTTATGCTCAACTTAAAGTAAAGTTTAGATATAAGGCACTTTTATTCTATGTAACATGTGTTTTATTCATTAATTAACAAATGTTTGCGTTTATTCATTAAAATAATAATTATTTTTGATTGCTTAATTGTGGTGTGAATATTTAGTAGGTACAACTTGTAAAATTAATTAACACTATATAAGTTTCATAAACAGAGCTCCACATCCCAATAAATGAAAATGTAGTTATAGACTATAGTCTATCGTATAGAATAGTATATAGATATTTAATAGGCAATTACCTATTGGCTATTTAGGCTAAAAAATAAACAATGGTTTTAAATTTTTTAGTCAATGAGAAAACCCGGAGTACTCACTCTACCAGATATACACTCTGGTAGTTATAGTAGATTGTGTAAATAATAAATATAGACTCATGGTATATCTTGTCACTATAATAATGCATATATTTGCCTGATGTAGCTGTGTAAGTGTGTTCAATGGTTTAATTTTGGATTAATTGATAGATAAATATTATTATTATAGAGGTACAAAAAACAAATTAGAGCAGAAAATATGTGTCAGAATTTTTTTTTTTTGTGATGTACAGCATCATAAAATAATATATAATTTTCTAATTATTTTTTTACGATGATAAATGATAATTAATAACTGAATTTATATTGGTTTATTTTTTTTTTTAAATATGTACATTTTATTATTTTAGCTATAAGTACAAGTTGTACCTATATTATATTTTGTTTAAGAGTTTTGAGGTGATCAACCTATATTTCTAAGGATATTTAGATTATCTATTGGTAGGTACTATAAGTAATATTTACTTTTCCATTAATATAATACTATAATATAACCATATAAAATTAGACCTGATTAGTTGAACTTGGGGGACCACAACTTTGGTACAACACAAATACAATATAGGTACATTGAATATAAAAGTTATCTTGTCGTATGCGCCCTACCGCAGATTGGTACTAGTTGTTCAGTGGCGTAATTTGGTTGTGTTTGTGGGGGAGATTAGGTTAGAGAACTTTACCTCCCCTCCCACCACCCAATAAAAAATTTTTGCATACCATAAGCACACATTAAAATAAATAATTACATATACTATTTAATAGTTTTAACATTTTTTTTTCATGTAGATTTGTGGAATAATCTGCGTACCTGGTGATCTAAATGTCTAATAAGTACTCAAATTTGAAAACTTTGAAATTAATTCCGACCAATAAATTCTGATAGCATCATTGTTTTTAATTTGATGAAATACGTAAAACAGAAATTTTCAAATTCGCTTGGTAACTTAACTGCATGCATATGCCGCATTTCAATATTGTGTAATAGCGATTAGTGTTTATAAGGTACAAAGTAATATTATCTTAGTTATGTACAGCTTGCATAGGGATTAGGGGTACATCCAGTGGCGTCCGCAGGGGGGGGGGGCTAACGGGCTGAAGCCCCCATTGCCCATATTATTATTACTTTTTCAAAAATATTTATCAAGTTTCAACTCTCAACTATAGTAAGCAAACGTAAATTTCATATATGTCTTATCAGAATGAATTCATTTTTGAAAAACAATGTATTTGCATACCAATTTTCGTAAATCATCTGTAATTTTTAGGTAAAAGTATGAATTACTA
>NC_042494.1:12933516-12936078 GCF_005508785.2 Acyrthosiphon pisum | reverse complement strand
CCCCACTGAAAAATCCTGCGTACGCCACTGGGTACATCCATATTCCATTACAGTGACTTACAAATTTCTCTCGACACCTAATGAACAACAAGTAACAACAGAGCGCTACCCACTTGCCCAGTTTTTCTTTATTTGTTTTTATAATTATTACCTAATCATAAATGATTTTTCACATCTTTTGTCAAAAAACATTTCAATATTTCATAAAAGGTTTTTCTTAAGTTTTTTCGTAGCTATATAAAAATATTGGCATGATTTTTTTTATAAGCATTTTAATTTTACATTCTTACAACATTTTCAACATTTCAAACATTTGCAATTCAATTTGTAGGTACCTAGGTAACCAATTAAAAATGTATAAAAAGTTCAATCATGATAGCTAAGGCTTGACAATTTAACAAAAAGTTCATTATAACTCATAAGACGTACCTAAGTATAGTTCGTACAAACATACAATCATATACTTTATTAGTATAATGTATGCCATGTTTTCGGCAAAAATAAAATCATTCTACCATAAATACTACTATAGTACCATAATATTTAGTAAAATAAAATTATTAGATAATGGTATTATCGGGGTATAAATATACTTGCCTAGTATTTAGTAATAACTAATATTAGCTGACAGCCGACGGGCTTTTTCCGCTCAGAATCATTTTTCGAATAATATAATAATATTTATGTCCGGATGATTAGTTGTGACTTTTGCTTATTTTTTTGGAACATCAGAGACATAGATGATACTTTTATAGCTTAAAATATGTTTCGATAAAATAAACATTTTCATAACTAATTTTTATTTTTTTTGCATTTGTTGCATTTATTGCGTTTTTTTCAATTTTAGGTAATTTTTCACTTTATTTAATTCAGAGTGAGCGCAATAATACGAGTTTATTATTTGTCATTATGGTATTAATACATTTCCCACAAATCAAAAAAGAAACCACAACTTTATTATAATTTTTCATTTGTGAATTTGAATCAAAATCTCCTATATTTATAAATTGTAATTTTTAATTTTATTGTTTTAACATGTTTAGTTTTTTTTAACACGCAAAAATGATGGCATTTTTGACTTTTGAGTGCATGTATAATATGTGCATATTTAATAATCATTTTTGTTTCATAATTGTAGCACCCCCAAGATTTGGACTCTAGTTGTGCCCATGACAAAATAGATTAGTTATATATATTTTGTCATGACTATTGACTAGGCCGAGGCCGCCGCCCGGCATTTCGCCATCGCTACGGACGCCGCAGTGCCGGGTGGTGTTGCCAACCGCGGTGGTGTGACCGACAGGGGGGAACTGTTGTGGTGGACGGTGGCTATTTTGTCATGCACCACAGTATTGTATTATGAATATAATATTATGGACATTTATGGTACCCTTTTGTCCACCATTTTAACAATTATTGAATTATCTATCTAAATTTTAATTTTTAAATATAAAAAAATTGATAGATCAAATTATCAAAATATGATCCATTCAATTTAAACTATAAATTATAAACAATCACAATTTTATTTAGTTTTGTAAAAACAATAACTACTACAGTGGCGCAACCAGGATTTATTCAAGGGGGGGGGGCCCAAAAAATTTATTTAACTACTGTTTTTCTGTCCTTTTCCTGAGTATATACATACATTTTATTTCTTAATAAACACAATTTGCCGAGTTTAAGACCAATAAAAAAACACACAATTATATTATTTACATTTTGATTCTGAGTGGAAAGATAAATGTATTAATTTTACAATGTGTTTTTTTTTAATTTTTTAATTTTTTTTTGAGTCTGTCATCACCTTTTAAGACAGTAAAAGTGCTTGGATTTTCTTCAACAGTTTCTTTTCTAATAGGAAAGTGAATCTAGTTGGTACTTTGGGGGTCAAAAGTAAAAATTTCCCAGTAGTTTTCAAAAGCGCCGTGAAAAACAAAATATAAAAACGGGAATTTTTACGCAAAATCTGTTTTCGAGAAAATTGATTTTGGTTTTTGGTGCAACTCGTAAACAAATTACCGTAGGCACATGAAATTTTGACTGAATGTTAATATTTTAATTTTCTATACACCATACAATTTTAAAAATATTTTGACTTATTTTGAGCTCTTTACGGACATTTTCAGTTTCCATTTTTATTAGTTTTTTTTCTATAAATATCAATAAAATTTTATTTGTGGGTTAAAAAGCTTGAAAATTTAATAGAAGGCTCCTAGTATATTGTTTCAATGGCAGATGAAAAAAATTAAAAGTCTATAGTCTCAATTTTTTTTTATAAGCATCTAAAGTTCAAATATTGACAAAATACGTAAAAATGACGAAAATTTGCAAATTATTTTGAGTTAGAAATTCATGAAAAATTTTCTTTTTAAATCTAAGATTTGAAAATGTAATACAAGATTCCTAATAAGTTTGTCTATCTTTTTTAAAAAAAAAATGTCTAAAGTCAAATTAAATTTTTTATGAGCATTTGAAATTCCTATTTTTACCACACTTGATATTCACTGGATTTATCATGTTACGATTTTCTTATTTTTGTAGTAATTAAAAAACGAAATG
>NC_042494.1:12909332-12933466 GCF_005508785.2 Acyrthosiphon pisum | reverse complement strand
TTCTGATATATTGGTACAATAGCAGTTGAAAAATATTAAAAATACAGGCATAATTTTTTTTGATAAGCATTTAAAGTTCTGAATTTTGACAAAATTTATCAAATTTAAAATTGAATAATTATTTTGTAGTTAAAAATTCATAAAATGTTCAACTTTTATACCTAAGAATTGAAAATTTAAAACAAGATTCCATCACGTAGGTAAGTAGTTAATTCAGAAACCAAAAAATCTAAAAAATACATAAGCACAGTTTATTTATATAGTCATTTTAAGTTCGAATTTGGACGAAATTACATGTTAAAAAATCTAGAATAACTATTTTAGTTATTTTGTTGTGATTGTATAATATTACTCGTGGGTACTTGAAACTTCTAAAGTCTACTATTATATATCTATAATCTATGATAGTATCACGGTTTGTTGTTGATGTATAACGCGTTATAAGTACCTACCTAATGGATATTGTGATATTCCTGTGTATATTATAGGTCAATTTTTTTTTAATACCATAGATATAAGTATATAATATCAATATGTCTTATACCTAGACCGATATACCGTCTCCGCTCAGAATCGTTTTTCTTATACAATGATATTAAGTCATTGAATTCAAATTTAATACCATCCATTATACAGTGGCCCACTTGTAACCTACTGTACAGCATAGCGACATCCACTTGCCCACCTTTTTTAAATTTATATTTACAATGTATGTTAATTAATTATTATCGGATTCGACGTGTTATCAACAAAATACCTAATGTCCAAATCTAATCTAATAACTAATAAGTAATAATCAAACTAATCAATAAATTTCGATGAACATTTTACGGAAACTTTTAAAAATAAAAATAAAACTATGACATAAGCTAAGGAGGGGGAGGTCCAGACCCGGGGTCCACCCCCCTGGGTTCGCCACTGACTTCTATCGGTATTTAATTTACAATTTACAATTTACTATTCACATATTATAATATTGTAGGTATTATAAAAAGTTCTACATTGTATTTATCATTTATTTTTTTTTTCGCCGTAGGTATTTTGTAAGATACTAAAATATGTATAATAACAAATGGAATTGTCTGGAATCGATAGCCGGACAACCGGTGGAATCAACACACTTAAAACGAGAATATTACAACAACGAACCTAAAGAAACGTTTATCACACTATTATCATTGACCTGTATAAATGTATAATAGGTCTATGACATGGCTTAAGATAAATCTTAATAAATTAATGTCTATAATTAATGTCTAAGAAAATCACACGAATGTCCGGTGGAATTGATATTAAAACGGCGGAATCGATAACAAAAAAATCCTGTATACAACAATACAAGCAATGAGCATACGCCATACGCGGATACAGGCATCCATAGGCGCAAATAGGGGGGGGGGCTTTAGAGGCTAAGCCCCCCAAAAATGTCCATAGCCCCTCCAAACATTTCCTACATTTTGTTTTAAGCTTATTCAATCTTATCAAAGTAAAGCTTAGCCCCCCCCCAAATCCCAAACGCTATTTGCGCTAAGCAGGCATCAGTATCGTGACAAATTCTGTAAATGATTTACAGTATTATTAATCATTTACAGTATTTGATTATGGTGAGGACCGAGTAGGAGGGCAGGGCCTATATTATTATAGCAGCTATAAAAAAAAACCTGGTTCCCCAGTTTTTAAAAATAGTCACGTTGATTAGTATACTTATTATACTTGATTTTATTTTATTAGTTAGATTGTTTACCGATGACCAAGATGCAATGTATTAGGTATCGATTATTATGGTTTTTCCAACGCCACGTTATTAAATTGTATACTTGTCTGCAGCCTTTATAATTATTACGATATTTGAATTTGAGGGAGTAGGGATTATATTATAGTGATTACTGATTAGGTAAATATAAGTAATAGCCAATAGCTATTTGGCATTTGCCGACTTGCCGTTAACAAGTCTGTAGCTCTGAAATCTGTTTGTTGTACAAGAAAATTAAAATTGTCGGTAGGCACAACTGAATAAGAATTAATAGGTTATGTTCATTATTTTTCTCAAAGTGTGATGTTGACAATATAATAATATAATATTTTTTAATTTTATTTTTATAATAACGTACTCACATTTAGTAAATTCAATCTCTTTAACTGCGAAACCGGCATTGCTGTATTATTTGTAAGTACATTAATTAAATACTCATTTATTAAGATATATAATATAATACATGATAATATAAGTGCTTACTGCTTAGGTAGATATACCGTATACCTTTTTTAAATTGTGAATTTTAATTTCTATTTCGAATTAGCTAGGTATTTTTTCGGAAGAAATCTATATGGACGTGTGGACACGTGGTTATGGAACATTGTGAATAGTGAAGATTTTATGGTAGAATAATAAATTCTTTCAGAGGTAATGTAGAATAATTATTTAATTTTTAATAACCGCTTTTAATAAAATTAATACGTTATATAGCTTATTATAACTTATAATGTAAAATAAATAATAATATGATATAGGTAAGTAATATTTACACTATGGTCAATGATTAATTATTGCTACTTGTCATAAATCATAATCTATGACTGTAGACTGGGTACCCGGATAGGGGCCTTGGGCCGATATTTCATTATTTTTCAATATTGAGGGCCCATTGCCAAGTGGGAAAATAAATATTTAAATTATTCAATACTGATTAAAGTTGCTACCACAGTACACACTGCAGCGATGATATAGGTAATTTTTTTCTCTCTTGGTGGTACCATTACCACCGCTACCACTGCAGTGTATGGGGACCTTTCTGAGTGGTTTATGACTGATATTTAAAATTTATTTTAACTAGTGCTTTGTTATTTCTTCGAAAAAATTATGGATCTCTTAGGATTGAATTAAAATACCACTATTTTTATAATAATATATAAAATGTATTTAATTCTTGTTTACCTACCTATCTTTGTTGCATTTTTTTATGCTAAGATATTATTTTATATTTACAATTTTTTTAAAATTAATTATTTAGTTAATTATTGTATTAAAAGTAGCTTATATAAAATCAAAATTATATGTATTAATAGATAGTTACTTATTTTTTTAGTATTTTTAGTGTTTTATTTTGTGCCTATTAAAAATTATAAATTAACAATGGTGGGCAAGTTAATGAAAATAATTAACTGTGGAAAGTTAAGTTAATTCAATTAAATTACCTTCAGTTAAGTTAAAAGTTAACAAAAAAATAAAATTAACTTAACTCAGTTAAAAAAAGTTAATTTTTTTTTAAGTCATAATATTCATAATTCATCAATTTCCCTAGTATTTTGATTTGTACGGACATTTACCAAGATGCTTGGCACTGTGCAAACATAAAATTATTATTATATTTCATTGTTAGAAGAAACTTATAAGTTATAGGTTAACTCATAAACTTTAAATTATACTAAACTTGTTAGAGTCTAGAGAAGATATTAATTATTAGTAGTAGTATACATTTTACTGTAAGTCTTCTATCCTAGTTAGACTTATTAAATGTAGTACCATAATAGTCTATTATTAAAATAAAATCAATGAATAATGATACTGGTATAATACCTACTAAAAATTGTTTCCATATTTATTTCGATAATGTTATTTTCTAATCTCATATGTTTGCTTGTATTTATAACGAATACCTACGGCAATATAAAGTATAATTTATAAAATATATCTCGGACGACTTTTTGTTTTGTCCATTGGAATTATTGTAGTATTTACCAGAAACCAGTATATGTTATTGATATAATGATTTTCATTTAAAGATTATGATATTTAGTTTTAAACCTATTTTTAGGAATTGGAGAGTTAGATAAAACAAAAATTGGATTATTCAATACCGAGTAGATCATTAAATAATAGAATTCGTGAAAATAGCCAGTCCATACAATGGATAGTATACCAATTATTACTCTTTATTGTAGTACCTATAGAATATAGATTATAATATAATTTGATTACTATGAATTGATGATATTATATTATTAGAAAAATAAATTACCAAAATCGAATGAAGAAGTTTTGTCTCTTGGTTCCACACATGATTAAAAAAAAGTTAATTAACTTAACTGTACAATAATGATAATTAACTTTAAAAAGTTAAGTTAAGACATTAGACAATACAAAATTTAACTGAATAAGTTAATAAGTTAAAAACAAAAAAAACTAACTAGTTAAGTTAAAAAGTTAAAAAAAAATTAACTTTTTAACAAGTTAATGCCCACATTTTTAAATTAATAAATAGCCAAGAGTCCAATCATTAACTATAGACCAACACTAGACTCATAATAATAATGATAATATACCTATAATACTTGAGAGGACGCCATACCCACATGTTTTGCCTCCGTCTTACAATTGCATAACATAGCAAATAGTAATTCCTGAATAATGAATTTAACTTTGTTATGTTTAATTTTAGAGTGAATTGACCTATTACCAAATTTATAAGTAAAAAATAAAAATATTACCTATGACATTGGTTTTTTTATATTTTAATTTTAAAGTGATTTATGAGCATTTTAAAATGTACAAACAATTTACTAGATTAAAATGCTCATAATTCACTTAAAATTAAAATATAAAAAATACCTATGCCATTGCCTAGATAATATTCTAATTTCTAAATTTTGTTTAGACTTATGAACAATTCATGATTCTGCGTTTTAGAATAATTCATGTCTTCACAATGTAGACAATTAATTTTTTAAAAATAAAAATTCATTCTATGGTGGCGAATCAATGTTGTTAAGAACTATTGCCAGTTCAAACTTGGTGGTACTCTCTATTAGCAATTCCATGTGCAGAGGGAAGGGAAACCAACTTGGTTGTAAAAAAAAAAAATTATGATAATTTTAAAGAATAGTGTGTTTGCTTTAAATTATACTTAAAAATCTATGTAACAATATCTGTTTTAGTTTGATCTTGAATTCCGGTATTTATATCTAGACAAATAGTATACTTCAATATTAAGTGAAAAAAAATATTAAAATTACATTTTTATTTGGAGTGATATAGAAAAGAGCACATTTAATGATCATTTTTCTTGAAAAAACATTGAACTATTTTTAATCATGAGCTAACCTTAAACCTAATCATATTATCTCTACAATATTATTATTTGGTTTTTTTATGTGTGAAAATCCTAGGATTTAGATAGACCTTTTTCTTGGGTCAAGAAAATCTGTGCATAGATTACCTAATAAAGGGCTGGTGTAATGGTGTCCAATGAGAAAAAAAAAAATATTTATAAATAAATAATGGTGGAGGGGGAATTGGAAGCAATGACTTTTGTTTCTCTTGGGCACAAGTAATTTAGAGTTTTGACATGTTTTCATTCCAAAGTATCAACTGATCTAATGAAACGATAACATTTTTATAACCTGATGTGAATTTGAGGTTGATCTTCCACATTCAATTTTATTGCACTAAATTCTAAAAAACAAATTATTAAATTGTCGTATTACAATTTTAGTTAAAGTTCAAAACAAAAGACCTTATGAAAAATTAAAATCTCAAATTTTCAGGTTACATATAATTTCATAAGATCAAATGATTAATTGGAATGAAGAAACATAAATTAATCTATTACGTATGAGTTAGAATTCGACAGAACATCAACACTTAAAGAAACAACTATTTTATATTGATTTTTAAACTACAGCAACTATCCTTAAGGTTTGATAATTATATTATATAAGAAATGTCTAAACAAATTTTGATTGTAATGCCGTAAGGGATGTAAAAATTGTATACTATAATATTATATTTGATACTAAATGTATGCATATTTGATTATTAATAAACTTTAATAAACTTTCTATCAGTTCAGAAAAAATATAATCTTAATTAAACTTTTTTATAGCACCTTCTATTTATATACCATTTATCTGAATTATGTTATCTAATTAAATCATTTTGAAAGTTACTAATTTTAATTGATCATAATCTAATATTATCAGTTTTCATTTTTAGGGTTCCGTACGTTTCCCTACGGAAGCCTTATACTTTTGCTCGGCTGTCCGTCCGTCCATCTGTCTGTCACCAGGCTGTATCTCATGAATCATGAAAGTTAGAAAGTTGAAATTTTCATAGATTTTGTATTTCCGTGGATGCTATAACAACAAATACTAAAAAAAGGGAGAGGAGCTACCCCGGTAGGTGCTAAAACGGGAATTTTGAGATTTCAGATCGAAATTTTTGTTTATAAATGGTTGCCATGAGTGACATTGTTTAAAATGATTCGTTCTATAAATTTCAATACAGAATTATAGTGAATTGTTTTAAGTTGTTGCCACAGGCACAAACAAACCATTTATCTTATAAACTTTGTTTGTTTTGTAATTATTTAGTAGTAAATAAAAATGTATTAATACATTTAATAAAAGCGTGATGGATTTTGGAAATATCAATTTCGATTTCAATTACTTAGTACGGGACCCTTCGTGCGCAAGTCCGCCTCGCACTTGGACGGCATTTTTTGTATTATATCATTAAAATACTAAATCAATTAAGAGAGCCTAATATTGTTGCAATTCTAATAATTTTGTTTTATTTTTTATAAAATTAGGTTGACAGTGTGAATTTTAACTATGGAGTCACTTATACGAATTGTAAATAAACTTCAGGATGTTTTTTCTGTGTTCGGTGAACAGCAATTAACTGATTTACCGCAGATTGTAAATTTACCACAAATTGTGGTAGTAGGAACTCAAAGCTCTGGAAAAAGTTCAGTTCTGGAAAGCTTAGTGGGAAAATCATTTTTACCTCGAGGAACTGGTGTAGTTACCAGAGCGCCATTAGTTATACAAATGATAAGATACACCGAGGAAACAAGAAAATCCATGTTGAAGTCAAGTTACACTGAAGACAGTGAAAACATAACAGAATGGGTAGAGTTTCTACACAAGCCAAATTTATTTTATTTTGATTTTGATATGGTACGCAATGAAATTGAATGTGAAACGAACAATCTTGCAGGAAATAATAAGGGCATCACTAACAAGCAAATTGTATTAAAAATTCACACTAATCGCTATGATCTGACTTTTGTAGATTTACCAGGTATAACAAAAGTAGCGGTCGGAGACCAACCTGATGATATAGATGAACAAATACAGAAATTGATTCTTTCATACGTAAAGCAATCCAATTCAATTATTTTAGCAGTGGTGACTGCAAATACGGACCCGTCAACAAGTGAAAGTCTTCAAATAGCAAAGAAATTGGATCCAGATGGTATCAGAACTATAGCAGTAGTTACAAAATTGGACCTAATCGATGAAGGAACACAACAAGACACAAAGGATTTACTGTGTGGTCATAGGATTCCAGTTAAACTAGGTATCATCGGAGTTGTGAATAGAAGCCAAAAAGACATTGTTGAAAATAAATCAATGGACGCGACGCTAACATCAGAAACAGAATTTCTGAAAACTAACTATCCAGATATATGTACGAAACACGGCAACAAAGCGTTAGCTCATACATTACAGTTAGTATTGATAACACACATAAAAAAAGTATATCCAAAACTTAAAATTGAACTCGAAGAGATGAAAAACAAATTGGGAAAAAAACTCTTGGTACTACATACACCAGATAACAAAATATCGTTTTTAATAGGACTTTTAAAAGATATTAGCAAATCTTATGAAGACACTATGAATGGAAACCAAAACGATGTTTCAGTTGACCAAATTGTTGGTGGTGCCAGTATTGCTAGAATATTCCAACAAAAATATTTAAAGACAATAAATGCCATAGAACCGCTACAGGATTTGTCAAACGAAAATATTGCAAAAGTTTTATTAAATACATCAGGAACCAACCAAAGCACTTTTGTCAACGAAAAGGCGTTACAAAAGATTTTAAGCCGCCAATTAAAGAACTTGATCGAGCCGTCATTGGATTGCGTAGAATTGGTCCGCAATGAAATGTTAAACATATTGAATTCCATTGACATTAGATTATTGGATACACTCAAACGATATCCACAACTCAATGAAGATGTAAGTTTAGCCTCAATTTATTAATTTTGTATTGATTATACAAGGTGTTTATTCATTAGTAGCTCACTAAACACATAAGTAGAGCGAGGATTTTTATGCTATTTCACATTTTTGGGATTTTTGTTGATAATCTTTACAAATTCTTGTAGTTTGAAGCTAAAGGAAATTTTTTATTTTTTTTTGCATATTTTTACAAAATTCAATATGTATTGCATATTGAAGCGAAAATGTATAAAATAGTATGTTGTCAAGCATAAAATTGAATAATACATTTTTTAGGCACATTTTTCATTTTTCATAATCAAGTGATTATTAATTATAATAATATTAAATTATAAATTATAATAAATTAATAAAAAACTATAAATTTTATATAAATTATAGGTACCTATAATTATAATTATAAGATTTAATTTGTTTTAAATTATCTTTGAGTCATTAATTTATCAACTATTAACCAATGCATGTTTTACCATATTACTACGTTTTTTTCTTGTGTATTTTCATAATTTTATCTGCATATAATATGGTATATTTTGACACTTTTTAGCATTAGAATCCACTCTCTACGCTCAAGTATTTTGCATAGTAATAATTACTGTAAAGGTAGTGCATCAAATAATATAGTAGGTAGCCATTCCTGAAACAAAATTTATTTTGTGGCTAGTATTTAATTAAGTAATTAAATAATAATTTTATGATTTTAGGTACGAAAAGTTTTTGAAAAGTTGCTGGAAGAAAATGTGAAAAATATTAAAGATTTTATTGCATCATATATAGAATCTTATCAGGAATGTTTGAACACAGCAAATCCAGATTTTATATTGGAAATAGTAAAATCGAATAATACAATTCAAGAAGAAATTCTTGCTGCAGCAAATATAACTAATTGCGTTAATGAAGATACATCAGATAATCTTATAAGCCAGCCTTGTTTCACATTTGGACAGTCAATTCCCCAGCCAATTCCTGATAAAATGGCCCAACTCAAAAAAATAGAAATTAATAGAATTCAAATGTTGAATCAATTATTATCAGGTATTAATAACCAGGATGTATCCTTGGAGTCATCTGAACAGGTAAAATTACATAGAGATTTAAGTCAATGTTATTTTGAGTATATCAGGAAAATTGTGCGGGACTTTGTGCCTAAAAGAATTAAACACAAAATGATAAACTCGTTTTTAAAAGTCCTCGATAAGCGTTTAAATGAAGAAATATTCCAAACCTATTTAATTGAAAAGAAAATTGATGAGGTACTTTTAGAAGATGAAACTTTTCAAAAGGATAGAAATAATATTGAAACCAAATTGGATGCAGTAAGAAAAGCGTTAAAAAATATGGTTGATATTCAATATTATTAATTTATTCTTAGAAAATATAAATTCTTTCAATATGATACAGAATGTATAATGATTAACAGACGTTTCTTTAAACAGTTTCTAATTTATATTTTGTTTATATAACTTAATATTATAAAAATTATTAATTTTTTTGCTTAATTAAAGTTTAAGACAGTTTTATTTTATAATTTATAAACCATTATAAGATTTTTCATGGTTAACTATTGTGTTTATCTACTTATATTATGCTATCACCTTTCAACTATAGAACCATAATAATTATAGTATAATATATTAAATCCAATAATAATTATTCTAATTTAACAAATAAGTATCAACTATAATACAATTTATGTTTTTGTTTTAATATAAATAATATAACTATGACTGAGACTGAGCCCCCTGTGGTCGGCTTCCCCCCCCCCCTAACACACCCAGCTTCTAAATTACTGTTTTTTCCTATTCAGAACTGACAAAGATAGGTTAACTTAGTTTATAGGTCTATGGGATAGGCCGATAGGATAACTATTTTTACAGAGCTTTGCTGAGTTAAGTTGTAATTGACTTAGTGACTCTTCACTTATACTTTAAAGGTACCTATTTAAGTTCAGAAACAATGTAAATATATACTAGGTAAACAGCTCAACTAACTTAAGTTATAACTCGTAACTAATAACAACTAGAGTTTATTCCCATGAACATCAATTGTAGGTACCTACATTATGTTAAAATTCTCAGAATGAATAATATATTCTACTTCAGAATTTGAAATTAAATATTTATCTATACCTATGCTGTCGTTCAAAAAAGTACAAAATATCATGTTAGGTAAGGTTAAATAATAGAGAAAAGAATAATTTTTTTAAAACTTGTTTTGTAATTCTTTCAAAATATGTAAAAAGAACCTAATAATAATATTTTTCAAGAAAATGAGTGTTCACCTTAAAAAGGATCACCTTGCGTGTATATATACAGTTAATAATAATAAAGTTAATAAAACATATATATATGTAGTTGCATACAATTAGTGTTTGAAAATTTCATGAAATTTAAAAAAATGAAATATTTCAATTATCATTATTTTTGTAGTTTTGTCTTGTAAAATATTAAATAATTAATACTGTTCATTGAACCATCTGAAGACATACCACTAGTAGGTAGATCTAGGACAAATGGACATAGACATCAAAAAGGTAGCTATTAAAAAAAAAATGGTTTATTTAATATTCAAATTTCATGGTAGGTACGTTGAAATTTAAAAATGTTGAAAGAAGATGATACCTAAGCATTGAGAGTGAACTATCTTCATTCTCAGTGTATGACTCATTAATTAATAAATGTACCTATCTATTAAATATTAGTTACTATTTATCAGTTAATTACATTTACAACTTATCGGTTGGCGGTTACTGCTACAAATTAAAATATCACTAGAAGTTAGAACTAGGTACCTACATTTCAGAAAATTCAAAAAATAAATATTAAATTCAGCCAGTGGGCAATACTGGCATTGCAGTAGTCAAGGTTTATAGATAGGTATGTTAATAATTGTTAGCAACACGAATTAAGATATATCTTAATTTGTAGTTGGCAACCTTTTTGTTTAATTAAGTCACGGATACTAGAATATGGTGTGGGCACTGAGCACGATTTTATCTTAAATCGTTGGTGCGAGCAGTGGCCGCCGCAGCTGCTGATATATATATACATACACAACTTGTCAATTTTATATACACGAGGATTCGTAATGATTATTATTATTATTATTCTACGGTGGCCGCATGTGAGTTATCACAATATAACATAACACTGATAAGATTAAAGATATCAAATAGCTAATTAATTGTAGTGTGTAGCTGAGAAGCTGTAATGAATAATAATGTAAATGACAGTAGGCAACTAGTAAATTAGTCCAGCCAGCAGCCTTCCAGATATTGTTATTTTATCTGGTCCGAGGAGACCAGGACTCACCATAATACAAATATACAGTTACTCCAAAATTTAAATTACAATAAATCTACGTTTTCGTGACGCCAACCGTACTTAGAACATAACATAATGTTTTGATATTATAAGAGAAGAATATTGACATTTTTACATAGGTAATATTATATTGTCTTGTTATACATACTATAATTGTTATTTAGTATTTTATTTTAAGTGTGATTTACGAAAGTTAATACCTAATTGATAACATGTTAAATGCAAAATTTCACATTTCCATATTTAATTAATGAATATAGTACAGGTTTGTTAATTATTTTATGTGCTTTATTTTCAAGCAAAAAAACAGGTGAGTACCTATTTTATGCCTTATTCAATTTATACAAAATTAAAACTATTAATAAATTATTGTAATTGTGTAATTAGTTTTCATTATAAATAGGTAATCCAGTATGTTCAAAAACATTATATATAAATAATTCTTGAATAAGTTAAATTTTTCAAAAATATAATTATATATAATATACACACAGTGATATACTGGCGTCATGAATTTTTTCTACGCTGACATGAGTTGTCTAACAAGAACAACTAATACTATCCCTAAGGAAAAATGCTCATAACACTACTGTTGTCTGTTTGGTATGAGTATAATGAATATTTATGTTTATAAATTATTATTTGTATGAATTTTGCTTTGACAATTGACTTACACGATAATTGAGTAGGTATACTTTTTTATTTTAAATGTGTGTAGTGTAGGCTAACGATAATAAATAATATTGTACCTATTAATAATTATATTTGTACACTGTACATAAGCATTTTTTAATGTGCACCCATAATTAATAAAATACTATGATAATGGGTAACCATAATTTAAATATTTACTCAATTATTTTTCATTACAACATTTATATTTAATTAATAATCATAATAGTTATATAAAATTATAAAATAAGATATAAATAATTATTTTGTTTGTTATAGGTGAATTAACATTGTTTTCATTTGAAATGAATTCAACTGAAAAAATTTTAAAAACATTAAGTGCAGATCAAATTTCCCAAGTTGTTGCTGGTGTGCAAGCAGATTTGAATGATGAAATGGTCAAAACAAAACGAACACTAGATCAAATCGATCAAAATATTTTCACTTGTATCAACAATTTAAAAAAACTCAGAAGAAGCATCATAATATCACATTATGCTAAAATGAAAAATAATACTGATGGCAATAAAAACTATCAAAGGGATGCCCTTCTCAAAAACTTGGATTGTGAAGACGAAGCAAAAGATTTGAGTGTATTTATGACACATCTGAGTAATGCATCGGCACGAGTAAAAACTGAACCTATGAGCAACATTGAACAACTAAGCAAAACCGTCTCACAAAATGCTATGCCTTCTGGAAGCTTTATTCCTAAGACTGGATTAATTGAATTAACATTTGTTATTGGAAATATTGTTAAAATAAGTGATTCTGAAAATGATATGAAATACAAATGGACTGTTTATGTACGCAATGCAGAAGAAGGTATTGACAATTTGGTTTATATTGACAAAGTGACATATTTCTTACATGAATCCTATGAACCCAACCATATTGTAGATGTAATTAAAAAACCATTTTCATTAACAAGACATGGATGGGGAGAATTTGTAATTCGTTTACGTTTGCACTTCAAAGGTAACATGAATGTTCAAACTGATGTGTATCATAAGCTGTGCCTGAATAAAGACATAACAGTCGGTATCCCGATGGTTGCTAAGGAGCAAACTGTTAAGTACAAATTATTGCTGCACAAATAGTATGTTTTTTTAATGTACATTTAGTTTTTGTAAATACTGTGTACATAGAATAATAACTATGAATTATGATGTATTGAACCATAAAATTATACTTTACTTTTAATTGTAACTATATATATTATATATTATATAAAAAAAATCTGATACAAAACAAAAGCTTTTAAATTATTATTTATCTGATTCTACAGTACTTCAGTTAGAATTAATTAGTATCTTAGTATCTAATATGTTAATTATACATTTATTACCTTAATTTATACAACCAATACTGCCTATTTATTGTTACCCCATGTCCTATAAATCTACAATATTACAAACTTATATTAAAATGTTTTTTTGACAATACAAATAATATATAAGTTTAAAAGATAATTACGAGGATAATTATTTTAAATTGAGTACTTCAGCACTTGTAGAATGTAGTCATTTAGTTTTTAAATAAAATAATGATGGTACTTGGATTTAGGTAAATTTGATGAGTTAATTAATAATAATGATAGTTATTGGTTAGGTACTTAAGTATTACACTATTTTTAAATACATACCATATAAGTACTTTCATAGATAATATATTTATATTTTATATAAGTATGTACCATAAATTTATTACATTACTATTGTAACTATAAGTAATTTTTTCAGTAATTATAAAAACCTTAAAATGTTGTTCAACAATTGACTTCTAATAAGACAATAAGTAATTATTGTTTTAATATATCACCAACGTAGATATATTCGGAGCACGGAGCCACAAAATACAAATTCAAATCTTAATCCGCGATTCTTAACAATTTCAAACTTGATGCTGCAAAGTGAAATTGCCAAATTGAGATTTTTTTTAGACATTTCTAGTTTCTCAATATAAAATAATAAATAGCACTTGCTGTTGAATGATGTCAATGATTCACTGATACCTCTTATCACGTATATCGAAATTTAATAACAGCAGGCATATCTTATCTATATTCTATATGATGATAATAGAGAGACGTTTCTCAACTTCCGCGGTATGTTCGTACTTTAGTAGTTCATACTTTTTAGCTTTTGTGGTCTTGTGGGACAGTTCTACAAATCGCAAGCTCACAACTTAGTACTGTATAAAGAAAATTACTAATTACTACTACAAAGATTTCTTAACTAATAAATAAAAGTGGTAGTTGTCAAGTTCACAGGTTATAGTGATTCTATCAAATACTATATACATCGTATATAGTATTTGATACTTCCATTTAAAAATGAGCCAAAAACCAGAATCTTCATCTAAATGTCGAACAGTGAGTATCCAAATTTGTTAAATAATAAAAACCAATAACAACTTTTAATCATATTATATTGCTTTATCGCTTCAGCATAAATATAGTGTAAATATAGTTAACAGATGTTTCCTATTTCCTTAAAATTCTTATAATTTATTCCACGTTCTCATTTTTATAAAATACAAATTCCAATTTTTGGTTTACACTTAATAACAACTAATCCTAATGTACTTAATACCATGTTAGATGTTAGGATGGACGTTAATTTCAGAAGATCTAGTACATTACATACTATTTAAAAATTCATTGCCAGGTTTCTTAAGAAGCACTTAAAGACATGAGTGTTGTTACCTCGGTTGTTACTGATCATCAGTCATTAATATAATAATGTCCCTCTATTAAACATTATAAGTAAAGTTGGTTTTACTATTTTTATTTTTATTGTAAATGTTTTTAATTGGTTTAAAAACAATTAAATATGGTGATGGGTAAATAGATCATTATATTAGTTTCTTAGTTTTGTGTAATTTTGAGAAAAAATAATCATTTATTTTTGAAGAGAGTCCACTGTGGGTACACAAAAATACTTATTAGGTAATACACTTATGCTTATAAAATTAATTAAATATTTATAGGTATTGTATAATATTACAAAATTTGTCCTATTTACTTCTATTTAATAAGCTCATAAAATAAACTAATAAAAGTGGGTTGTCTTATTTCATAATTTTAATATTAGCCTAAATTAAAAAAAAAATAATCTGTCCACCATATGGAAGTTGTTAATGTATTTTATAATAATATAAACTATGCAACTATAACATTAGTTAAGAACTTTATTCAGATACAGAGCCAATCCGGCCCTGTTCAGATATTCAAAAATGTTTAATGAGATGCAATAATTGAATGTTGGTTGTTTAAGAGGATGTCAGCGCCCTATTTGTCACGCGCAACATATTAAATTTACGTTTAGTAGAACCAACTCTATGTTATTATTTTAATATTAGATTGAATTCATGTTATTATCAAATAACATTAAGATAAGAACATAACCTGTGTCCCTACGTTGGCTATTTTATGATATTATAATTTTTATGTAAGTTATGACTTTTTTTAAGCGTAGATTATTGCAATTTAAAAATGCATATAAATTATAAATTGTATAAAAATTAAAATATTGTAAAAAAGCCAACATAGGGACACAGATATGTTCTAATCTTAAAGTTTTGTAATAGGTGAATTCACTTTAATATTAAAAGCAGTCCTGTAAAGTATTTAAGTAAAAGTATTTGAGTAAAAGTATTCAAATACTTTTTTAAGTATTGAATAACTTTTTAAATACTTTCAGCATCAAGTATTTTGAATGGTATTTTAAATACTTTTTTTTGTATTAAATACTTTTTGGTATTGAATACTTTGGATTTTTATTTCAAACATTTTATTTTTATTCGAAATAATTGGTTGGAAAAATATTATTGTCAACTACAATAATAGAATAATAGTTTTATTTAATATTCTGTATTTCTGTGTTAACCGAAGCCCAAAGGTTTGTGAAAACCAGATTTCTAAAAAAAGTTATTGAATATTGAATAACAATATTCCCTTTAAAACTATTAGATAACTATTAGATTACCTACTACCTATGTGTTTATATTACGATAATAATAAACCCACTTTAAAAACCAAAAGTATTTGAAAAGTATTCCAAATACTTTTTCAAAGTATTTGAGTAGTATCTAAAATACTTAAAAAAAATGTATTTGAGTATTTACTCAAGTACTTTTTAAAAGTATTCTTTACAGGACTGATTAAAAGTAACAACACAGGGGTCAAGGTTGGTTTGGTAAACATAAATTTGGTATTTTGCGCGTTGGTCAGAGAGAGAAAACAAATGGTGTGCTGAGCTGCTGACATCTTAAAGACATTTAATTTACTAATGTATTTAAAATTAGTACCTATTATTATTATTATATTTTAAAATTGAATACATATTTTGAATAGGTATTATGAAATTGAATTAGTAAATCAGTTTTCCATATTTATTTTTTAATTATTTAATTATAACATAGCCAGTTTGTAATTTTAAAGAAACTTATCCTAATATGACTTACTGTTATGATTTAAAAGAATCATGATTAAAAAAAAAAATTAATTATAAAATATGTTATTGCCATGGAAATAAACAATGAGACTCGGCATGTATATTTCATAGATACGGGTATGGCTAGACTTAAAAAATATTATACATACAGGGTGACCTATAGTAAATTTTGAACCTTTTCATTATTTTTTTTTAGTAAAATATTAAATTAGGTACCTATATAAGTCAATATTCCATCCTGCTACATGTCTGTGCATACAAACAATCTATGATAGGTACCTATGTACCTTGGCCTATTTGTGGTATATTGTAGTATTACCTAGGTACTTACTAGTGGAGTATTTAGGAATTTGACATGAAAAAGATCTCTTTGGAGTGGCTGTAGATACTGGCAATGTACAAAACTACAAAATATTTGAATTAAAAAATGAACTCGGTATTTTTCAACCATTTTCGGTACCAATCTGATAACAAAAAAAAAAAATCACTATATTAATTGAAAATGTTGATAACTAGAGCTTTGAAAATCTTTTTCAAAATCCTTTGTATCGTATGATAAAATTTGTTTTTTTTAATCATGTAAAAACACAACATTTAACATGTACGAGACACGTGTCAAGGGGGGGGGTCCGGACTCCATGGTCCCTCGTAAATATGCCATTGATACTTTATAGTACATCATCAAACTGTATGTTATTATATAATATTATTCAGTATTTCATAAATCATAATACTATTAAATTGTTATTGAAAAATATTAATTTTTTATTAATGAATGAATTGTTTAGTGATGAATGGTTTTTTTGTAAAATATTATTTTAACATAATTTGTCATTTAACTATGTGGCAATGACAAGGCATTATAGGTTTATAATGTACTATGTAGGTATTATCAGGTCATGGTTTCAAATAAGTAGTCCCTGGCTCAATGATCCTAGTACCAAAAAAATTATGTCAGTCAATTGTGATAATAAAATTAATTACATTCCTCTCTTATAGTCTATAAACTATTATTCAAACTAGTTAAGATAATCATCATACATTTTCTTACAACTACATTTTAAAACGTTGAATAAAATTAATAGTAATATAGGTAGGTACCTACCTATTTCAGTTTTTGGAAAAAAAAAGTAATGCAAATTATTTATTTATTACTAGGTATATTATTCATTAACCAGTCATTCATAATTTGACTAAAAAAATAAACTACCGATATAGAAATTAGATAAATATAAGGGGCAAAGTAGGTAGGTATTAACCAATTCCGTTAATTTCATTAAGAGGACGCTATACAAGGACATATCTTGTCTCCGTCTTACAAGTGCGTAGGTATAGGATAACAAATTTACGCTCAGCAGATCACGTTTAACTCAGTTTAAAAATTAGAGAGAATTGAACTATTATGAAACTTTATGATAAGAATAATATCTGTGTTAGTTTATGGGTTTTTTACGATAATTCAGTTTTTAAGTAAGTTATGAGCATTTTTAATTTACGCCAAATACGCATAACTTACTAAAAAATTGAACTATCGTAAAAAAATTAGGGATGGGCCGATACTAAAACCGATTCTCGATATTGGTGGTATCGGTTTTTTTTTTTAAACCGATACCAAAAAAAAAAAAAAACCAAATCTATCAGCATAATAGCATATTGATTATAAATTGTAATAGTTAAATGTAAAATGATAATATTATTTCGGTTGATAGTATCGGTGATATTATAGTATCGGTGATATTTTAATATTGGTTCATTGTTTATGCTCATAGATAATAAAGAATTCTTTATTATCTATGTTTATGCTGTAAATGTTGGTTATCAAATATATCGGGTATCGGTTTTTTATCAGTTGCATATATCGGAATATCGGATATCGGTAAAAAGAGGTATCGGCCCATCCCTAAAAAAATCCACATACAACCACGATAATGTACTTATAATCAGGTTTCATAATAGATCGATTCATTCTAATTTTTAAACTAACGGAGCTAAATACGCATTCTTCTGAGGGTAAATTTGCCATGTTACGCACCTGTAAGACGAAGACAACAAATGGCCGTGTCGCGTTCTCTTTACAAAATATAATATGTGTAGGACTAATCAAATTAGATTAAACGCATGCTTTTTGGTTTAATAAATGTATCAATCATAAATAACTTTTGATTGGTTTTCTTAATAATATATGTACTTCATTGCTATGCTATTAAATAAACATAAGATTTTTATGTGGGCTGTGGCGGTGTCTCAAGTGTTCAACATTGTTGAAACAAATTTTAAATATTGATTTCTCAACTTTCATGAAATAATTCCAACTGTAATTTTGAAATTAGAATTTGCTCATCTCGTATAATATTATCTATTATTATTATCTCGATTATTTTCACAAACATCAAGGTTAAGTAATAGACATTTTTTTTTTTGAATGACTAGTGATCGGTAAGTATATATAATATCTTACACATTTCCCATTGGTAAGTGGGTGTCTATATATTTTTCTTGCATGCTCATGATTGTATTATATATTTTAATTGCTAGGTAGTAGGTAGGTATAGCGTCATGCTGTTTTACAACCACGCTCTTGATTTCTGTTATTTTTTGACAACTCGTTGCTATTGATATTTGATATTGATCATCATTCATCACTGTTCAATTTTTGCGAGAAAAAATCATTGTAACCCAATGTCATAATGAAGCCAGCAATGGAATTTTCACGGTACATTAATTCTATTTAATATTTCGTTATTGTTTATCTCTTCAGTCCTGAATAACGTCCTTGTCCAGAATACAATAAACAATACTTATCTATAGATGTCGATATAAAATAATAATAGTATTAGTGTAATAACCGATAATAACAAACTGACAGTGATGATGATGGTACTCAATGTGGTACAAGCTTAGTAGGAACTAGGAAATTATACTGTTATATACTGTGGCTTTAGTGGTTGCCTGTAAACAATATTACGATTTTTTTTTTATTTAACTTTACATGCTTATGTACAAAACCTTGGAAGTTGTAACCTTATACCTTGCGGTATAGTAAAATTAATTTCTGATTAAAATTGGAGTATGTCTTATAAATATTAGAGAAAAAAAATCATGACTGCCTTCTAAAATGAGTAAAATTGTATTGTGTTTTTATTTCTTATATACCTAGTTATATTAATGCAGCTTTTAATATTTAGTTTAATATACTTATTGAGTATTTTAAATTTTCACTAATCACAAATAAATTACTGTTATATTTTTATCTTTTATTACTGACGCCTGACATACTTATGTGTATTCTATTTTTTTTTGCTTATTATAGTTTCGTGTTTAAACAGTATAATACCGTCTACTATTAGTTCACTTCCAACTATTATAAATATATCTTGTTGATCTACAATTCTTCAAACGTATACATATTATATGTTGGTACACGTATGTACCTTTAGTACCTACCTATAAGTGGATTGTAGGTAGGTACAATATATCCAAATATAACATGTTTCGTGTAAATTATAAATCAAGCTATTGTAAAATCACTATTTTTTGTACTTTGAAACATTTTCAAGTAATATTGGATCACATTAAAGAACTAGTTAGATCATATAGGTATAGATATATACATAATATTATACTTACCTACTCATGTAGTATTGTTGTCATGTCTTCTATACCTGTAGGCTGTAGCTAATAGCTGTGGGGTTTTCAGTTGTGTACATGACGTGATTGGATTTCCTTACTATTGTTCGCATTTCGTACTTCTTCTCCAGAAGACATTATATTAAATTACTTTAGTTGTATAAATTTAGTGGGCACCCGTAGGTATCTGCCATGCCCGGGTGGGGGATGGCGACACTTCTCTCCGGACACCGTGACTTGCCCGAATAAAATGCCGCCCGTGGCTGGGTTCGAACCGGCACCGGAATTAATGTTTTATACTTTTATATAATGACGTTAAGGGACTTCACACCCCCATGTGTGGTCTCTGTCTTACAAATGTACAACAAAGCAAAAACTGTTTTGCGTGGGACAACTTTTCTCGCACCATATTTGCTGTAGAACTACCAAATTTTCACAATAACACGTAAAGAAGAACTTTATTTGTGCAACAGCGAGCTTTTTTTTTAGTAGCACTATCCAATCATTTTTTATAAGCAAATGAAAAAAAAAGAAATGTAAAAACAAATAACTTTTATTGTATTTAGATTATCTTAAATATAGGCACGCTGTTGCATTGATAAGTTTCTACCCTATATGTTCAGAAATTGTGGAGCCACTACTACAAACACAGAAAGATAAAAGTTGTCCCGCGCAAAACAGTTTTTGATATGTTGTATATTTGTAAGACGGATATAGCACATGCGGGTGTGACGTCCTCTTAATAATTTAATGTTTATTAATATATTATATATATATATACATATATATATAACTTATTGAAACAAATTTTAGCAAATATATAATGTAATAATAAATAATGTATACAATTGCCATCTTATATATCTAACATACAGCCATATAGACACAAATAACTACGTACCTAACTAAAATTCAATAATTCGATATATTAACTGGTTTTACTCTATTTTCAATATAGAATTTAAATTGAGCATATTCTCAAATGCTTCTCAGGTTTTAAGTAAATTGACGACATGAGACCCTTCGAACTGTTTTTATTATCAGACCGGGGAAATATCCAGGCATCCAACCCCCAAATTACGTCACTAGCTGGGGTGTATCCCCTATACTGGCTAAACCACCTGCATAGGATGAAATAGCGTGTGATATTTGGTGGGTGGGCTAAAGTCTTACTTTTACAATATTGAATAAGCTTAAAACGAAATGTAGGAATGTTTGGGGGGCTTGGCCCCTAAAGCCCCCCCCTATTTGCGCCTGACCAACCTGACATCAAACATTATAAAGAAAAACACCGATTCAAATTGTGCACGAATACAATACTTATCCAAGATATAATAATTCAGTGATGAATACCAAGTTACGCATACGCCCGTATAAATATAATATTATATTTTTTAAGTAATAGACACAACTATTTTACACTATTTATAATCAAAGATACGTATCTATAATATAGACAGCTATTAAATTTGTAGAATGATAATGATAATGTCATTATATTTTAATAATTATTGAGAACTTTCTCAAGATTGTAAACAAATATACGTTTCCTGATTTGAATAAAAAATGTTTATTTCGTATTTATATTTAGTATTTACTCTAAGCGAATAATAATAATATTAATAGGTACAAAATCAGGGGGCCCCAATTTCCATAATTAAGAAGGGGCCCCAATTGTGGACTAGTGATCCGGGCCAGTCCGTCTCTGGACACACCACCATAGGCGCAACTAGAAGCCAAACACTGGGGGTGTTAAAATTATGTAAAGATAACGCAAACCCGCGGGACTACGGGCGGTTCCATTTTCCTCCAAAAACGAGATACCGTTTTCCTCCACAAAAAAAAAATTTTGGTTTCCATTTTCCTCCAATATTTTAGCTAGTGTTGTAGTATAATAAAGATAGAGTAAGGCTAGAATCCAGGGTTTGCAAACGTTATACTAACGTTATATTTGACAAAAAAACGATTGAAATTTGTAAACATAATTATAACGGAAAACGATAATCAAAAATAATTAAATACCACAAAACAAAACATAACTATTAACAAAATATATAATATATCATTAAACAAAACGTAATTTATAAAATATCATTAAACGAAAAATAGTGCCATTACCTACCCGAATTAGTTATCATTTTTAAATTTTATAGCTGGTATTAACACCATTTTAAATAACAATAAACGCAAAACTTGTATATCGTTTTAGTTATGATAATAACGATAAACGCAAAACTTGGATAACGTTTTAATTCTATATAACGATAAACGCATTAGTTGAATAACATTTTAATTCTAAATGACGATAAACGCAAAAATTGCGCAACGTTTTAATTGTAAATAACATAAAACAGAATTTTTTTTCAAATGCAAGCCCTGCTAAGATCACATTTTTGGTTGATACATTCTGGTATCGGCTATATCTATATCAGCTGTCGATGAAACCTAATAAAGAATATTTTTTATTTTTTTGATATGCATAAATTATTTATATTAACTGTTTTATTATTTTATTTATTATTTATTGGAGGAAAATGGTCAAGAATTATTTTTTTATTTTTTTGGAGGAAAATGGCTACGGACGGAGCTACGCCCCCACATCCCCAAATACCATATTTCGATTTTATAATTCCTATAACCATTCTTAAATGCACCGTAAACACATAAGGACACTAATATTTAGGTAAATCAACAATAATATACCTGATAAATACATAAAATATATTATATTATTTGGGTGATAAAAATAGTAACCTGGAAGTATAAACGGATAAAAAATGTGGTCAAGTGGGTACTTACCGCTTTACTGTTGAGCATGTCGTTGTAACTTTCCGTTTAAGTAAACGTTTTTTTTATAGGTAAAAAATCTTATGTGAAATATTTTACTAACATTTTTAATCTTAGGTATGAAAAGAAAATCTTTTGTGAATTTCTAACTGAAAAATAATGAAAAATATTTGAAAAATTTCTCACAGTTATAAATAGCTTAAAAAGCTTAATTAGCTTAATTTTTTTAACATTTTACCATGTAAGAAAAATTTTAATTTTAATATTTGGTAAAAATTTCAAGTATCTAGGATTATTCGTATTTAAATTACAACAAAATATCACAAATAGATAAATGAAAATTGAAAATTCAATGTTTTACACATTTTAGATTCAAACGCTCATAAAAAATGTATGTTACTTTCCAGTTCTTTTTTTTTTTTGTTTAAGGTTGGAACAATTATGAGGAGTCTTCTATTAGCAATTATAATGTTAGCTATGAAAGGAAAAACTTTCATACATTTCTAACTGAAAACTTTTTGAAAATTTTCGAAATGTTGATGAATTCTAAATTCTAATATTTGATAACTATAATAATTACAAACAATAATTTGTGTTTCTGCTAAAAACGAAGAAATAAAGAAAAAACCTTACGTAAAGCTAAAAAAAAAAAACTATTTTTTCATATGATTTTCAATTGTTGGTGTTTTTGAACTGGGGGTGCTAAATAAAAGTTTGGGGGTACTGGAGCACCCCAAGCACCCCTTTAGTTGCGCCTATGCACACCACTAACTATCCAACAACCAGATAAAATAACAAAATCGCTACATGAGAAGTCGAGTGAATATCCAATATTGTAAAAAAACGAATTACAAACGCTCATAAAAATGTAATTTGATTTGCTTGTAGACATTTTTTTTTTTATAAAGGTAGACAAATTATAAGGAATCTTGTATTATATTTTCAAATCTTAGATTTAAAAAAAAAACATTTTTATGAATTCTCAACTCAAAATAATTTGCTAATTTTCGTGATTTTTCGATATTCTGTCAACATTTGAACTTTAAATGCTTTTAAATAAAAACTGTGGCTAAGGATTTTTAATATCTTTCAAATGTCATTGTAATAATATAGTAGGAGACTTGTATTAAATTTTCGCTTTTTTATCCAACAAATAAGTTTTATTGACATTCGTAGAAAAAAAGACTGATAAAATTGGAAACATAAAATGTTCCTAAACAGTTCAAAACAAATCAAA
>NC_042494.1:12895524-12908036 GCF_005508785.2 Acyrthosiphon pisum | reverse complement strand
TTTCAAGCTTTTTGATAAACAAATAAAATTTTATGATATTTTAGAAAAAAAAGCTAAAAAAAAATGAAAACTGACAATGTCGTAAAGAGCTCAAAATAAGTCAAAATATTTTGAAAATTTTATCGTGTATAGAAAATGGAAATGTAAACATTCAGTCAAAATTTCATGCATCCACGGTCATTTTTTTTAAAGTTACACCAAAAACCAAAATCGATTTTCTCGAAAACAGATTTTGCGTAAAAATTCCCGTTTTTCCTTAATTTTTCTTTTGTTTTTCCCGGCGCTTTTGAAAACCACTGGGAAATTTAAATTTTGACCTCCCCAATGCACCAACGATATTCACTTTCTGATCGAACAAGATACTGAAGTTGAAAATCGTAGCATTATTTCGACTACTTATCGTGTACACAGACACAAAAAAAATAAAAAAAAAAATAAAAAAAAAAATAAAAAAACACACATCATTGTAAAATCAATACATTCATCGTTTCACTCAGAATCTAAAAGACTGATAAAATTGGAAACATAAACTGTTCCTAAACAGTTCAAAACAAATCAAAATATTTTGAAAATTGTATCATCTACAGAAAATACAAATATAAACTATCAGTGAAAATGTCATGTATATACGGTCATTTGTTTTAATGTTACACCAAAAACCAAAGACAATTTTTTTAAAAATCGATTTTGCGTAAAAATTCTCGTTTTTCCTTAATTTTCCTTTAGTTTTTCAAGGCGCTTTTGAAAATTACTGGGAATTTTAAATTTTGACCTCCCCAATGCACTAACAATATTCACTTTCCCATCGGACAAGATACTGGAGTTGAAAATCAAAGCATCATTTCGACTACTTATCATGTACACAGACACAAAAAAAAACACATCATTGTAAAATCAATACATTCATCGCTCCGCTTCGATCGAAAAATTGGTTCTGCTGAACTAAAATGTTATACGTCCCCATTAGCCGAAGAAATCTAAGTAGGTACTGAATTCTGAAAGTAAAAGCATTCTATTATTTCTATTGGATATTTTAGAAAATGTTCACTATAAATTATTATGACCAGCTAATCGTATATGAACCATTGGGTATTTCGTATTTGGATGTGTATTCAAATTTTTATTTGTGAATTTTGTTTACAGCATACATTTAGATCAAGATTATTATTATGATTAATGAATTAGTCAAATTCTGATGAACACGTCTATACCTATTACCTACTAAAATTATTTGACATTTCCATCTGCACACTGGATTATGAATTTTAGTTTGGCCTTGGATATTATTAATAGAGAATAATATAAATAATATGTGAATAGATAATGCTCATCTTTCATCAGTCATCGCAAATACCTCCAAGACAGGAAATTATAGTCTGATAGGTATAAACGACATTTTCCGGTTATTATTACGTTGTATTTTTCTTGTTTTTATTATTTTCCATTAATATTCATGAGCAAAACCTATAATTGTTTAAAATAACCACCACTATATAGGGTTCAGGTGACAAACATCATCATTATTATTATTTATATTAATTTTAAGTATAATATTAATTTAAAATTGTTTTTATTGTTATTACTTTTTTTATATTCATCGAGACTTACAATTAATTTTAAATAATTATTATGTTACCCATAGCAGCCATTATGAAGAGTATTGATATTATTAATATTATTAATATTGTTATTATTACTAAGTATTATATTATAATACGTTTGTTTATTTGATACTTCATAGATAAGTTAACAAGCTGTTAGTTATTACTTACTAGATTGCAAAAATGCGTGACGTGTTGGGTTTTGTACGACTATATTTGTAGAAAGTTAACAAGTAAATTACAGTTTAATATTAATACACGCTAATAGTGAATTCGTGAACCTCGAGGTATTCAAATTATTCTATTCATTATTCAAAATAATCTCAAGCAAAACAATTTTCATAAAATAAATAAAATTTTTCAACCAAACCTTAATATTAGTATTTCCAAGATATTTATATATGTAGGCATGTAGGTACTTAGTGTCCTATGGTAGGCGTACCTACAACTAATACTAAAATCATTTTTAGCAAATAAGTTGCAATTTATATCCCAGTATATGAATATATTGTTCTTATATGTCTAATGTCATTGATAATAAATTGGACTTTAAAGGTTATCGTTTGGTCTAGTTAAATAAGTTTAATCAGCTTTTATATTCCGTTAACTTTAGTGATAACTGATAAACTACAGGGATAAGCGTCATAGGTACTTCAGTATACTTGATATTCATGTATGTTTTTGCTTATTGTATTTGTATAATTGTATAGTAAAATGTATGTAAAATACATTTACTAAATAGTATTTTGTTTTAGTGATAAAAGTATAAAACATTCGTTTGTACTTTAAAACTTCGTTTGGGATTATTCAAATACTGAACGATAAATTATGTTCAGAAAAAAATTCTTTAAATTGTCATTGGTCTTTGTACTTGCGGAGGCGAAAGCAACATTATTCGCACGAGATCGTAATTGGGCGATGGAGGTCAACGTATAGAGGGGGTTCCTCTGTTCTCGGCAGTCCGTTAGATATCCTAGTACTCCGGTCTTCTTCCGATCAATTGGAAAATCACGCTCGTTGGGCTGACAACCATAAATTTGCTCTCTTTTTATTTAAATATATTTTATCTGGTAACTTACAACTTTGGTATTTCACAGGTTTATAACTTATAAATTGATTTTTGTTCATAAATATTTTATTATTTTAAATTAAAAATGTCGGTTAACGTAAGGGCCAAAGCGGTCCGTGGTCCAAGCAGAAGTGTACGTATATTAATATATTATACATTATATTTACTAAAAAATTTTGTTCACAAACGTATTGTTTTATTTACATCATATTATACTATCACTTAAATCTACAGCCTTTACGTTATTCTTGTCCATATTTCATACAACAATAAATTCAAAACTATTAACTTGAATAATATTAAGTTATAATGATTAGTTAAGTTCAATTAATAATTTTCTTTATGCTTTAAATATTACACCGGCATGAATTGGTCAATAAATCGATCGTTTTATATTTTAATCTTATCGTTTTTCTTTTTTCATGCTTTTTATACGTCATGCCATAATAAACCTATAATAAAACTTAACAAATATTTATTATTTTTCTTATAACGATAAACAATAATTGTTATACTTAATACTCAAGTCAAAAACCATCATAAAATAAAAACAATATTTTTATTTTGATATAGTTGAATCTTATATGAATTAACATTTTAATACCACTATATCATTTTACAAAACTATTATGTTATTTCCTGGTACATTTTATAATAATTTGTTTAATTTAACGATTGAGTATTTGAAGACAATATTTTAATTAGCAATATTTAAGTAATATATTTGGACAAACATCATACATTGAAGGTCGCATTTGGCTTTCACCGGAGAAAGTAGCTTAATACGAGTTTCATAGCACAGTCATTAGGTTGGATTTATTTCCTGTCTTAACGAAAAGTTTCGTAATAACACTTCCGTATCATCACCAGAAGTATCTCATAATCATGTGCATGTTATTAACAAAATCGTGTTATACACGGTGTCGTATTAAATATATATATTAAATTCATTTAGGAATAGGTTATACGTGTTAATGTGTTATATATAATATTTAATACTAAAATGTTGATGTTATTTTTTGTACTGAAGTTGCCTATAAGATTCCACTGTAATCATAAATGTCACTCTTACGCAAGTGTAGAATAAGTGGATAATTGCCAATTTTAAATAATAAAAAAAAATGAAATCTTTGTGCGTGTATTATATCAATTTGTGTATATTTTTTAGTGCAGTAAGTATTATTTGGTTATTTAGAACAGAATTATTTATATACCAAAGATTAAAAAAGTTTTTAATTAAGAAGACGTCATACCCACATGTATTTTCTCGCATCTTACAAACGCACAACACGGAAAATTGTGGGTTCAGAATAATCCATCATAATTTATTATATTTAATAGTGGAATGAATTAAACTATGATCAAATTTAGAGATAAGAATATTATTGATATTTTTTAGTAATAAAAATATATCAAAAAAACCTATGTATGGTTCATTAATAATATTCTTAACGTAAATAATAATATTAAATAAATATATAATATTATAATGGTAATAATTTGCTGTGTTGTGCGTTTTAAGATCAAAACAATACATACAGCTAGGTAGGTATAACGTCCTATTAATGAATAAAATTCAGAAAACGTTAAACTCAATAAAAACTATGTAGTAAGCGAGTTACTACGCAACATTTAAAATAATTTCAATTAGGTACATATTCGGCATTGTACGTCAAACGATCTAGTTCATCCTTTCTATTGTACGAAACATAAATTATTAAATAGCCATGGGGAGTATAGTGACCAAAACGAAAGGATAAACAAATTTACAATTAATCAACTATTTGGGAACGATATTTAAATAATAATACCGCAACAGATTAGCACGACTTTACAAATCGTGTAGAATAGACGGAAGTGATATTTTACAATATGGCAAATATTAGATATAAAAAAGTAGAATTATTTAGTATAATCGAATTTGTAGATAATAAATTAACTAACAGTACATTATGGCAAATACGCAGAATAGATTAGAAATGTTGCAAGGGCGTGGGCTGAGTCGATGGTCACACGGACCACATCCGTTAGAGACAAGATAGCGTATCGATAGGCAGGAGGAGCAGGGACCCGAATATAAAAGGGAGCCTGAAACAGCCTGTATTCAGACGTGTCTACTCCAGAGCACAACAAGCACCTTCACGTCACTCTGTGTAACTTGTCATTTGGACTTAGACAAAATTACTGAAGAACATTTTAATAAACTACAAAGTATCTTTCATCTGTCTACATTTATTTATAAACTACCCTGTCAACATCTTCATCATCAACAAAAGTGGTCTTGCTTCCTGAAAAATCATAATATACTCGTAGTTAACGGCTATCAGAATATTACTCTGACCGGCCCCAACGACGAGAATATTACAATTTACAACTATATAATTTAAAATAAAATAAAAAAAGGGCGACAAGTAGATACCGCTCTGTTGTACAGTAGTATATGCCATTGTAATGGATCTGTTATACTTGAATTCAATGATAAACTATTTTACACGAAAAACACATTCTTGTTGAATAATATATATTAATAATTTTTAAAAAAATAATAAAAATCGAAAATATCTCATAGCTTTGAATACTAAATAGCATAACTTCCCGGTAAACTTTTGTTTTTCTTAAAGGTAGAATATTCTGTTTAGAATCTTCTATTAAAATTACTCATGTTAGTAATATCGCGGTTCGATTTACCGATTAAGATCAACTATACATTGAACTAATATATTTTTTTTAAAGAACTAAATCGATACTAATACTCTTAAATGGCGTAGACATACCCATGCATGTTTTTATTGTATTTGAAAATTGAAATTCAATATTTCAATGGAATCGTAATAATCATTTTAAAAAAAATTTTATATATTGTAATTAATAAAAACGGTAATTTATTTTATCTAAAATGTTGTTTACAGGTAGCGACTAATGTCACTGTTCAGAAACATCACGTTTCTCGTGACAAACGTGGACAGGTTCTCGGCAACGTGCGGGGATTCCGCGGTTGTACCGTTTGGTTTACAGGTCAGTGCGGATAAAAAAGTTAAAATCATTTTTTTTTTTTTAGTGCAAATTTTTTGTAGTATAAATAACGTCAATAATATAAAATATTTTTCTCAGGATTATCCGGTGCCGGAAAAACGTCCGTATCCTTCGAACTGGAAGCGTATTTGGTCGCCAGAGGAATACCAGCCTACGGATTGGACGGCGACAACATGCGAACTGGATTAAACAGAGATCTGGGATTTAGCCCTGCCGATAGAGAAGAGAACATCAGGCGCGTGGCCGAAGTGGCTAAATTGTTCGCTGACAGTGGCGTGGTTACACTGTGCAGTTTTGTGTCTCCATTTCAACAAGTGAGCAGCTAGTGTAAGACCGAAGTCTTACAAATATTACAACTGGTGCAGTTGAAAAACGGTGTTTCTGTCATAATTTAGGACAGGGAAATGGCAAGAAAGATACACGAGGACGCTGATTTACCATTTTTTGAGGTGTTTGTTGATGCACCTTTAAGTGTATGCGAAGAACGAGACGTCAAGGGTTTATATAAAAAGGCCAGGGCTGGTCAAATCAAAGGTAATTTATTTTTTAAACACATACAATTTTGTGAAGAGTTGGATATAGGTTGGATATACCTAGTTGGTAGTTAGTACTTAATATTATAAACTTAATATTATAAATTATTTTACGTATCATATTGATTTATGTGCTAATAACTAAGTGAAATACTAAATATTATAATTGAGTCATCAGCTTATGATAAGTTGTATTTAAATAAGCAATTTAACTATTTAAGAAATACAAAATTTTTTTAATCTTTAGGATTTACTGGAGTTGATCAGGTGTATGAAAAACCAGATTCGCCAGCATTAGTTCTTAAAACGGTTCATTTATCCATAGAAGAGAGTACTATGCAAGTAGTACAAATGCTTGAAGAAAATGTGAGTTTTACCTATGGTATATTACTTATATATAATATTATTATTTATTATGTAGGTACACAGTAATATAATTTTAACTGTTATAAAGCCTTGACGGGATTGTGAATCAGCTATGTGCACAATATCATTTTTCATTACACATGTGTCTTATTGGAATTTTTTAATGATCCCTATTTTTAAATGATATCTCATAAGTTGTCTTAGTGAAAAAGTATTCTAATATTTTGCCCTTACTACAGTGGCGTATTTACGGGGGTCCAGAACCCCCCCCCACATTGACTCATACAAATTTTTCGAAGCTTCAGTTATCAACATTTTCAATTAATATAATGATTTTTTTTGTTATCAGTTTGGTATCGAAAATGGTTGAAAAATACCGAGTTCATTTTTTAATTCAAATATTTTGTAGTTTTGTACATTGACCCTATCCATGAAAAATTCCTAAATACTCCACTGCCTTATCACAGGTACTTGCAACCTCAATACACACACTGTGTATATAAAATACGTTTTTCTTATTTAATTGTTCTTCAATTATAACTTACCAATAAAATTTTAGGACATGGATTTGTTTGATATAATATTAAGAGGACGCATGTGTTGTCTCCGCCTTACAAACGCGTAACATACCAAATTTACGCTCAGAAATTCACGTTTTATGTCGTTAGCTTAAAAATTAGAATGAATCGACTCATAATGAAACTTAATGGTAGGAACATTATCTGTGTTTTGGTTGGAAGTTTTTTTACGATAATTCAGTTTTTAAGTGAGCATTTTTAATTTACATTTATTATGCACGCATAACTCACTTAAAAATTGAATTATCGTAAAATAAAAAGCTAACGGCATAAAATATGAATTTCTGAGCATAAATTTAGTATGTTACGTGTTTGTAAGACGGAGACAACATATCCGAATGTGGCGTCTTCTTAAAGGGCATATTCGTGTAGCAGGTGATCTACCGCGGTTGAGTGATATATGAATTCGGGACGACTGATCTACGTACAAATTAAAAATATATTTTTATAAATAAGGTACTATTTTTATATATAAAATACATCATACCTATTTTTTATTATGTCATATATTATACAAATATAAAAAAAAAAATAAATAAAAAGCCAAATGTAAAAAAAAGTTCTAAGTACAGACCTAAACATTTTTAGTATCAAGTTAAACATTTAAAAAAGTATGTTGAAGATTAACTGACCTCCACCATGCTTCAATTAGATGATTATGTAAAAGTTCCGATGTAATGCAATGTATTTTTCGAAGTATTATCATTTTAAGATGTGACCAAATGCATTATATTGTCTGGACTCTGGGTGTTGGCTCCTGTTAGCGGATCGACAACATTTTTAGAATGGTTTACTGCAGTCAAGTGATTATAACCTTTATTTTGTAAAATATTATAGGGTTTCCTCCATTCATCTGACATGATTGTTCCTGGAAGTATCTCTTTTTCAATTATTGGAATAAGTGTAGCTATCTATCTCAACGTTCAACCACAAAAAAATGTTTCAAAAACCTAAGGTCCTCCTTCTCATTTTCCATAGTAGGTACCTATTCCCGTTATTAGAAGGAATATTTTCAGAATCAGAATCTGAGTTTGAATTATTTGTTGTCTATTCAATTTGCACCTCTATAACCCAGTAGAGAATCCTGTCTCTATTATATTTGTGAGGACGTCACACCCGCATGTCGTGTTGTACCCATCTTACCCGTGCGACACAGAACAATAAAACTTGCTCAATTTCGGTGTTTGAATAAAAACACCTATTAGAAATTTAAAAAATGACAATATTTCGAGCAAAATTGTCAGTTTTTTAAAAAAAATTGAAAAGTAAAGGTATTTTAAAAATTTTGACATTTTTGCTATTTCTACACGATATAATGTACGTAATATTAGGTATAATAGAAAAAACGCAACGAATTTCCCTCAGAAATATTGTCACAATTCAATTTTATTATAAGTATTTTTACCCTAGAACCAAAATTGAGCGATTTATACTCAGACGCGTTTTGTCTTTATCGTACGTATAACGTGTGTGGAGACAACACATGTGGGTGTGATGTCCTCTTAAATCATATATAATATTAATAAATATTAATTAATAAATAATATAATAAATTAATAAATATTGGTATTATTCATATATTAATAATAATAATATTAGATCACCCGCTACACGAATGTCTATTAATTAGAGACACTGTGACACCCAGTAAATAAAATGGAAATTGTAAGAGATGGCTGATTAAACTACATTAGGTTAAAAGTAATTAAGGAATAAAAACAAAAGTTATAATGAAATAAATGTATAAGATATTATATTATTTTAACTTTTTAAGTATTTAGAATAAACAACATTTAAAAGTAATACCTAAAACCTATTGCTTGTAAAATTTAATTTTTGTTTTATTTAAAATGTTTTTCTTTTTAGGAAGTAATTCCCCTGCAAATGAATCGTGACATTGACCGTGTTACCGAACTGTTTGTCCCAGAAAACGCAATAGAAAAAACCAAATCCGAAGCACTATTACTTCCTCGACTTGACATTAGTAAGATGGACACACAATGGGTACAAGTATTGGCTGAAGGCTGGGCAGCTCCACTTGGTGGTTTCATGAACGAAGAAGAATATTTACAGGTATTCAATAACATTTGAAACTATAAATCATTTGAAAATTGTAACGTATGTAATATTATAATATAATATAATATTATTATTATTTGCAGACTTTGCATTTCAATAGTTTTAGTGAGGATGTAAAGCAATCCATACCTATTGTTTTGCCCATAACCACTGATAAAAAGGAACAGCTATTTGGCTGTGAAGAAATTGCTTTATGGTATAATTCAAAACCGATAGCAATACTTCGTAAACCATCATTCTATCCACACCGTAAAGAAGAACGAGTATGTCGTCAATTTGGAACATCGCATCCCAATCATCCTTATATAAAAGTACTTAATTTTTTTAGGCACTTTTTGCCATTATTGTAATTGATATTTTATTTATTATATTTCAGACAATTTATGAAAGTGGTGATTGGTTGGTTGGTGGTAACTTAGACGTTATAGAAAGGATCTTATGGAATGATGGTTTGGACGATATTCGTTTCACACCAAATGAACTCCGTGCAAAATGGAGAGAAATGAAAGCAGATGCAATATTTGCTTTCCAACTTCGAAACCCAATACATAACGGCCATGCACTATTAATGCAGGTTTGTATTATTATATTTTTCTGTATTAATTAATTAATTATTATAGTTAATATAATGATATTTAATTAGGACACTAAGAAAAAACTTCTTGAACGCGGATATAAGAAACCAGTGTTACTGTTACACCCTCTTGGTGGCTGGACAAAAGACGATGATGTTCCACTTCATGTGAGAATACTTCAACACAAAGCTGTACTTAAAGATGGAATTTTGGATCCAGAAAATACTGTGTTGGCTATTTTCCCAGCACCTATGAATTATGCTGGGCCTACAGAGGTATAATTTCTATAGCATAGAATAATAAGTTATTTGTTTTTTCATATTTAGTAAGCAATAATGAATGGACAATTTAGTAGATATTTGCTTAAAATCCAATCTTACTTTGTTATAAAATATTCAATTTACCATAACTAAGTATTTTGGATAATATAACTTTGATTTTTAGGTGCAATGGCATGCCAAAGCTCGTATGTCTGCCGGAGCAAACTTTTACATTGTGGGCAGGGATCCAGCAGGAGTTCCGCACCCAGATCCTAACACATCGGGTGATTTATTTGATCCCACTCATGGTGCTCGTGTGTTGACTATGGCACCAGGACTGTCAGACTTGGAGATCATTCCATTTCGTGTAGCAGCCTACGACAAAACAAAAAAAGCCATGGACTTTTATGATTCTACCCGGCATAATGATTTCAACTTCATTTCTGGCACAAAAATGAGAGGTACCTATTATTTTTGTTGCAAACATTTTATCTAAACTAATCTTACCTATACATTTGTATACAACTAATATTTACACTTTTAGGTCTCGCCAAAGATGGTGTCGAACCACCTGCTGGGTTCATGGCATCTTCTGCCTGGGAAGTACTCGCCAGCTATTACAAATCATTGAACAAACTTTGAACAAGATTTTCATTTATTTATATTTGTCCATAATGGACAGTGGACATTCCTATTTTAATGAACTAACAATCCCTCCATTTCTTTTTAAACTTCTTTACTTCTATGTGTGTGAGTTATTTTAATTTTTTGTTTTTTTTTTCATTATTTTGGTGCGTTGAACAATTTATATTGGTAGTATATAGAATAGCTTTTTTTATTATTGTTATTATACATTAGTATAATACTTGTATACGTTTGAATGATAATAATATTTTTTTAAAAAATTTTGAAAAAATGACAGTAGTATATTTAATTTGTATAGTTTAATTACAGCCATTGAACTAAAAATATTATAATGAACAGTTAAACGACCAAAGTGTATACTCCTATTCATATTGACTATTAGTCTTAGATAGTAATATATTATATTATATAAATTAGTTGTTTTCAGAATGTATTTTTTAATATTATTCTACTGCTATTGCCTATTGATTACAATATTGATACCAATGGCTTAATTCATGTGTTACCATTGTTAAACATTTTAATTTTAATTTAAATATATATATTTTATTTCTAAATTGTTTGTCAATGTGTGCTTTACTATTTTATAGTAGAAAAATATTCAGTTGGTCCCCTAACTAATAAAGTTTAAACCTACCATTTTGTATTTGATTTAGTACTAAAACAACACACATAACATTGTTATTCCAATAATATTATCATTTAACAGTTTTTGCCCTAGGCTAATAAATTACCTGTAACATAAAATGTACATTGTTTTATAGTGGGTGGGATTAAGTACCTATTTGTAAAGTTAGGTTAGCTTAAAATTTCAAAACTCAGTTAAAAAAATATAATATATACTTAATAAGTATATAAGTTTATATTTATTAGGTAATAATATAAGTATTACTTATATTATTGGTACCTAGTGAAATCCGTACTAACATTATCTATGTATAAAGATAATCAAGATCATTTATGTTATTGAGATAACTATATTTTATATGAATACCTACTTTAACAATTTACTTCAATAGTCAATCACTACCTACATCACTGTAACTGTCATAGTGCCATATAAACTATCATTATTCTCAAATATAATAGCCAATAGGTACTCAAACTACTATATTTTTTTGATTTTCTACAATTTACAATTCTTTGAAATATCCAGTTTAATTTCAATGATTTATCATTGTTGTAAAATAATATAATTGGCCTCTGTCCTGTATAATAGTCAATACATAACAAAGGCATTCGCATGCACCTTAAACAATTTACACTGAATTTTCGATTTTTAAGCTATTACGAGTTACAGTCCGGTAGGTAAATAATTACGGCTACCGTATATGAAATCCCTAACCACCAAGTTACATACAACTCAATAAAATAAATAATTAGTGATTACAAATGTCATTTCCACCATATTTTATATATTTAAAATCGTCTATAATAGCGTCATGAATTTATATAGGGGGGGGGGGGCTATAGCCTATTATATTTCTGGTACACAACATAATAATATATATTATTTATATTATTTATATTCTAAAAATGTAACTAAAAAAAAATACGGATTGGGGGGGGGGGCTAAACAAAATTCCAGGGGGGCTATAGCCTATGTCTATAATATAATATGATGTACCTATGTACCTATACCCAACCGTAAAAATCTAAATTTTTGTTAATTTGACTTGCGTGTATAATAAATAATAATATAGGTAATTACACGTTTTGTGCGACTTATACCCATCTGAAAATTCGAATAATTTGACAAAGAAATCAAACAAC
>NC_042494.1:12884868-12895424 GCF_005508785.2 Acyrthosiphon pisum | reverse complement strand
TTCATATGAAATATAGTTATCTCAATAACATAAATGATCTTGATTATCTTTATACTAGGTACCAATAATATAAGTAATACTTATATTATTAATAAATATAAACTTATATACTTATTAAGTATATATTATATTTTTTTAACTGAGTTTTGAAATTTTAAGCTAACCTAACTTTACAAATAGGTACTTTATCCCACCCACTATAAAACAATGTACATTTTATGTTACAGGTAATTTATTAGCCAAGAGCAAAAACTGTTAAATGATAATATTATTGGAATAACAATGTTATGTGTGTGGTTTTAGTACTAAATCAAATACAAAATGGTAGGTTTAAACTTTATTAGTTAGGGGACCAACTGAATATTTTTCTACTATAAAATAGTAAAGCACACATTGACAAACAATTTAGAAATAAAATATATATATTTAAATTAAAATTAAAATGTTTAACAATAGTAACACATAAATTAATCCATTAGTATCAATATTGTAATCAATAGGTAATAGCAGTAGAATAATATTAGAAAATACATTCTAAAAACAACTAATTTATATAATATAATATATTACTATCTAAGACTAATAGTAAATATGAATAGGAGTATACACTTTGGTCGTTTAACTGTTAATTATAAAAATTTTAGTTCAATGGCTGTAATTAAACTATACAAATTAAATTTACTACTGTCATTTTTTAAAAATTTTTTTAAAAAAAATATTATTATCATTCAAACGTATACAAGTATTGTACTAATGTATAATATAAATAATAAAAAAAGCTATTCTACATACTACCAATATAAATTGTTCAACGCACCAAAATAATGAAAAAAAAACAAAAAATTAAAATAATTCACACACATAGAAGTAAAGAAGTTTAAAAAGAAATGGAGGGATTGTTAGTTCATTAAAATAGGAATGTCCAATGTCCACTATGGACAAATATAAATAAATGAAAATCTTATTCAAAGTTTGTTCAATGATTTGTAATAGCTGGCGAGTACTTCCCAGGCAGAAGATGCCATGAACCCAGCAGGTGGTTCGACACCATCTTTGGCGAGACCTAAAAGTGTAAATATTAGTTGTATACAAATGTATAGGTAAGATTAGTTTAGATAAAATGTTTACAACAAAAATAATAGGTACCTCTCATTTTTGTGCCAGAAATGAAGTTAAAATCATTATGCCGGGTAGAATCATAAAAGTCCATGGCTTTTTTTGTTTTGTCGTAGGCTGCTACACGAAAGGGAATGATCTCCAAGTCTGACAGTCCTGGTGCCATAGTCAACACACGAGCACCATGAGTGGGATCAAATAAATCACCTGACGTGTTAGGATCTGGGTGCGGAACTCCTGCTGGATCCCTGCCCACAATGTAAAAGTTTGCTCCGGCAGACATGCGAGCTTTGGCATGCCATTGCACCTAAAAATCAAAGTTATATTATCCATTATACTTAGTTATGGTAAATTGAATATTTTATAACAAAGTAAGATTGGATTTTAAACAAATATCTACTAAATTATCCATTCATTATTGCTTACTAAATATGAAAAAACAAATAACTTATTATTCTATGTTATAGAAATTATACCTCTGTAGGCCCAGCATAATTCATAGGTGCTGGGAAAATGGCCAACACAGTATTTTCTGGATCCAAAATTCCATCTTTAAGTACAGCTTTGTGTTGAAGTATTCTCACATGAAGTGGAACATCATCGTCTTTTGTCCAGCCACCAAGAGGGTGTAACAGTAACACTGGTTTATTATATCCGCGTTCCAGAAGTTTTTTCTTAGTGTCCTAATTAAATATCATCATATTAACTATAATAATTAATTAATTAATACAGAAAAATATAATAATACAAACCTGCATCAATAGTGCGTGGCCGTTATGTATTGGGTTTCGAAGTTGGAAAGCAAATATTGCATCTGCTTTCATTTCTCTCCATTTTGCACGGAGTTCATTTGGTGTGAAACGAATATCGTCCAAACCATCATTCCATAAGATCCTTTCTATAACGTCTAAGTTACCACCAACCAACCAATCACCACTTTCATAAATTGTCTGAAATATAATAAATAAAATATCAATTACAATAATGGCAAAAAGTGCCTAAAAAAATTAAGTACTTTTATATAAGGATGATTGGGATGCGATGTTCCAAATTGACGACATACTCGTTCTTCTTTACGGTGGGGATAGAATGATGGTTTACGAAGTATTGCTATCGGTTTTGAATTATACCATAAAGCAATTTCTTCACAGCCAAATAGCTGTTCCTTTTTATCAGTGGTTATGGGCAAAACAATAGGTATGGATTGGTTAACATCCTCACTAAAACTATTGAAATGCAAAGTCTGCAAATAATAATAATATTATATTATATTATAATATTACATACGTTACAATTTTCAAATGATTTATAGTTTCAAATGTTATTGAATACCTGTAAATATTCTTCTTCGTTCATGAAACCACCAAGTGGAGCTGCCCAGCCTTCAGCCAATACTTGTACCCATTGTGTGTCCATCTTACTAATGTCAAGTCGAGGAAGTAATAGTGCTTCGGATTTGGTTTTTTCTATTGCGTTTTCTGGGACAAACAGTTCGGTAACACGGTCAATGTCACGATTCATTTGCAGGGGAATTACTTCCTAAAAAGAAAAACATTTTAAATAAAACAAAAATTAAATTTTACAAGCAATAGGTTTTAGGTATTACTTTTAAATGTTGTTTATTCTAAATACTTAAAAAGTTAAAATAATATAATATCTTATACATTTATTTCATGTCATTATAACTTTTGTTTTTATTCCTTAATTACTTTTAACCTAATGTAGTTTAATCAGCCATCTCTTACAATTTCCATTTTATTTACTGGGTGTCACAGTGTCTCTACTTTAATAGACATTCGTGTAGCGGGTGATCTAATATTATTATTATTAATATATAAATAATACCTATATTTATTAATTTATTATATTATTTATTAATTAATATTTATTAATATTATATATGATTTAAGAGGACATCACACCCACATGTGTTGTCTCCACACACGTTATACGTACGATAAAGACAAAACGCGTCCGAGTACCTATAAATCGCTCAATTTTGGTTCTAGGGTAAAAATACTTATAATAAAATTGAATTGTGACAATATTTCTGAGGGAAATTCGTTGCGTTTTTTCTATTATACTTAATATTACGTACATTATATCGTTTAGAAATAGCAAAAATGTCAAAATTTTTAAAATACCTTTACTTTTCAATTTTTTTTAAAAAACTCACAATTTTGCTCGAAATATTATTACAGGGTGTTACCCTGGGTATCTTCCCTAATCTAACTACTCATATCATATTTTACCATCAAACCTACTTATTGTACAAAAAGCATGTATAGATTGTAGATTTCTTCAAATAAATAAAAAAAATAAAAAAGGTCTGTACTTAGAACTTTTTTTTACATTTGGCTTTTTATTTATTTTTTTTTTATATTTGTATAATATATGACATAATAAAAAATAGGTATGATGTATTTTATATATAAAAATAGTACCTTATTTATAAAAATAATGCCGTTAGCTTTTTATTTTACGATAATTCAATTTTTAAGTGAGTTATGCGTGCATAATAAATGTAAATTAAAAATGCTCACTTAAAAACTGAATTATCGTAAAAAAACTTCCAACCAAAACACAGATAATGTTCGTACCATTAAGTTTCATTATGGGTCGATTCATTCTAATTTTTAAGCTAACGACATAAAACGTGAATTTCTGAGCGTAAATTTGGTATGTTACGCGTTTGTAAGACGGAGACAACACATGCGTCCTCTTAATATTATATCAAACAAATCCATGTCCTAAAATTTTATTGGTAAGTTATAATTGAAGAACAATTAAATAAGAAAAACGTATTTTATATACACAGTGTGTGTATTGAGGTTGCAAGTACCTGTGATAAGGCAGTGGAGTATTTAGGAATTTTTCATGGATAGGGTCAATGTACAAAACTACAAAATATTTGAATTAAAAAATGAACTCGGTATTTTTCAACCATTTTCGATACCAAACTGATAACAAAAAAAAATCATTATATTAATTGAAAATGTTGATAACTGAAGCTTCGAAAAATTTGTATGAGTCAATGTGGACGGGGGGGTAGTAAGGGCAAAATATTAGAATACTTTTTCACTAAGACAACTTATGAGATATCATTTAAAAATAGGGATCATTAAAAAATTCCAATAAGACACATGTGTAATGAAAAATGATATTGTGCACATAGCTGATTCACAATCCCGTCAAGGCTTTATAACAGTTAAAATTATATTACTGTGTACCTACATAATAAATAATAATATTATATATAAGTAATATACCATAGGTAAAACTCACATTTTCTTCAAGCATTTGTACTACTTGCATAGTACTCTCTTCTATGGATAAATGAACCGTTTTAAGAACTAATTCTGGTGAATCTGGTTTTTCATACACCTGATCAACTCCAGTAAATCCTAAAAATTAAAAAAATGTTTGTATTTCTTAAATAGTTAAATTGCTAATTTAAATACAACTTATCATAAGCTGATGACTCAATTATAATATTTTAGTATTTCACTTAGTTATTAGCACATAAATCAATATGATACGTAAAATAATTTATAATATTAAGTTTAAGTACTAACTACCAACTATCTATATCCAACTCTTCACAAAACTGTATGTGTTTAAAAAATAAATTACCTTTGATTTGACCAGCCCTGGCCTTTTTATATAAGCCCTTGACGTCTCGTTCTTCGCATACACTTAAAGGTGCATCAACAAACACCTCAAAAAATGGTAAATCAGCATCCTTGTGTATCTTTCTGGCCATTTCCCTGTCCTAAATTATGACAGAAACACCGTTTTTCAACTGCACCAGTTGTAATATTTGTAAGACTTCGGTTTTAAACTAGCTGCTCACTTGTTGAAATGGAGACACAAAACTGCACAGTGTAACCACGCCACTGTCAGCGAACAATTTAGCCACTTCGGCCACGCGTCTGATGTTCTCTTCTCTATCGGCAGGGCTAAATCCCAGATCTCTGTTTAATCCAGTTCGCATGTTGTCGCCGTCCAATCCGTAGGCTGGTATTCCTCTGGCGACCAAATACGCTTCCAGTTCGAAGGATACGGACGTTTTTCCGGCACCGGATAATCCTGAGAAAAATATTCGATTTTATTGACGTTATATATGAAATGCACTATAAAAAAAAAAAAAATGATTTTTAACTTTTTTATCCGCACTGACCTGTAAACCAAACGGTACAACCCCGGAATCCCCGCACGTTGCCGAGAACCTGTCCACGTTTGTCACGAGAAACGTGATGTTTCTGAACAGTGACATTAGTCGCTACCTGTAAACAAAATTTTAGGTAAAATAAATCACCATTTTTATTAATTACAATATATAAATTTTTTTTTTACAATGATTATTACGATTCCATTGAAATATTGAATTTCAATTTTCAAATACAATAAAAACATGGGTATGTCTACGCCATTTAAGAGTATTAGTATCGAATTAGTTGTTTAAAAAAAATATATTAGTTCAATGTATAGTTGATCTTAATCGGTAAATCGAACCGCGATATTACTAACATGAGTAATTTTAATAGAAGATTCTAAACAGAATATTTTACCTTTAAGAAAAACAAAAGTTTACCGGGAAGTTATGCTATTTAGTATTCAAAGCTATGAGATATTTTCGATTTTTATTATTTTTTTAAAAATTATTAATATATATTATTCAACAAGAATGCATTTTTCGTGTAAAATAGTTTATCATTGAATTCAAGTATAACAGATCCATTACAATGGCATATACTACTGTACAACAGAGCGGTATCTACTTGTCGCCCTTTTTTTATTTTATTTTAAATTATATAGTTGTAATATTCTCGTCGTTGGGGCCGGTCAGAGTAATATTCTGATAGCCGTTAACTACGAGTATATTATGATTTTTCAGGAAGCATGACCACTTTTGTTGATGATGAAGATGTTGACAGGGTAGTTTATAAATAAATGTAGACAGATGAAAGATACTTTGTAGTTTATTAAAATGTTCTTCAGTAATTTTGTCTAAGTCCAAATGACAAGTTACACAGAGTGACGTGAAGGTGCTTGTTGTGCTTTGGAGTAGACACGTCTGAATACAGGCTGTTTCAGGCTCCCTTTTATATTCGGGTCCCTGCTTCTCCTGCCTATCGATACGCTATCTTGTCTCTAACGGATGTGGTCCGTGTGACCATCGACTCAGCCCACGCCCTTGCAACATTTCTAATCTATTCTGCGTATTTGCCATAATGTACTGTTAGTTAATTTATTATCTACAAATTCGATTATACTAAATCATTCTACTTTTTTATATATAATATTTGCCATATTGTAAAATATCACTTCCGTCTATTCTACACGATTTGTAAAGTCGTGCTAATCTGTTGCGGTATTATTATTTAAATATCGTTCCCAAATAGTTGATTAATTGTAAATTTGTTTATCCTTTCGTTTTGGTCACTATACTCCCCATGGCTATTTAATAATTTATGTTTCGTACAATAGAAAGGATGAACTAGATCGTTTGACGTACAATGCCGAATATGTACCTAATTGAAATTATTTTAAATGTTGCGTAGTAACTCGCTTACTACATAGTTTTTATTGAGTTTAACGTTTTCTGAATTTTATTCATTAATAGGACGTTATACCTACCTAGCTGTATGTATTGTTTTGATCTTAAAACGCACAACACAGCAAATTATTACCATTATAATATTATATATTTATTTAATATTATTATTTACGTTAAGAATATTATTAATGAACCATACATAGGTTTTTTTGATATATTTTAATTATTAAAATATCAATAATATTCTTATCTTTAAATTTGATTGTAGATAAATTCATTCCAGTAATAAATATAATAAATTATAATGGATTATTCTGAAGCCACAATTTTCCGTGTAGTGCGTTTGTAAGATGCGAGAAAATACATGTGGGTACGACGTCTTCTTAATTAAAAACTTTTTTAATCTTTGGTATATAAATAACCAAATAATATTTAATGCACTAAAAAATATACACAAATTGATATAATACACGCACAAAGATTTCATTTTTTTTATTATTTAAAATTGGGAATTATCCACTTATTCTACACTTGCGTAAGAGTGACATTTATGATTACAGTGGAATCTTATAGGCAACTTCAGTACAAAAAATAATAACCACACGGAACATAACACCAACATTTTAGTATTAAATATTATATATAACACATTAACACGTAAAACCTATTCCTAAATGAATTTAATATATATTTTTAAACGACACCGTGTATTACACGATTTTGTTAATAACATGCACATGATTATGAGATACTTCTGGTGATGATACGGAAGTGTTATTACGAAACTTTTCGTTAAGACAGGAAATAAATCCAACCTAATGACTGTGCTCTGAAACTCGTATTAAGCTACTTTCTCTGGTGAAATCCAAATGCGACCTTCAATGTATGATGTTTGTCCAAATATATTACTTAAATATTGCTAATTAAAATATTGTCTTCAAATACTCAATCGTTAAATTAAACAAATAATTATAAAACGTACCAGGAAATAACATAATACAGTTTTGTAAAATGATATAGGTAGGTAGTGGTATTAAAATGTTAATTCATAATATAAGATTCAACTATATCAAAATAAAAATATTGTTTTTATTTTATGATGGTTTTTGACTTGAGTATTAAGTATAACAATTATTGTTTATCGTTATAAGAAAAATAATAAATATTTGTTAAGTTTTATTATAGGTTTATTATGGCATGACGTATAAAAAGCATGAAAAAAGAAAAACGATAAGATTAAAATATAAAACGATCGATTTATTGACCAATTCATGCCGGTGTGATATTTGAACCATAAAGAAAATTATTAATTGAACTTAAATAAACTTAATAACTTAATATTATTCAAATTAATAGTTTTGAATTTATTGTTGTATGAAATAATGGACAAGAATAACCTAAAAACTGTAGATTTAAGTGATAGTATAATATAATGTAAATAAAACAATACGTTTGTTAACAAAATTTTTTAGTAAATATAATGTATAATATATTAATATACGTACACTTCTGCTTGGACCACGTACCGCTTTGGCCCTTACATTAACCGACATTTTTAATTTAAAATAATAAAATATTTATAAACAAAAATCAATTTATAAGTTATAAACCTGTGAAATACCAAAGTTGTAAGTTACCGGATAAAATATATTTAAATAAAAAGAGAGCAAATTTATAGTTGTCAGCCCAACGAGCGTGATTTTCCAATTGATCGGAAGAAGACCGGAATTCTAGGATATCTAACGGACTGCTGAGAACAGAGGAACCCCTCTATACGCTGACCTCTAATTGGGCGATAGAGGTCAGCGTATAGACCTCCATCGCCCAATTACGATCTCGTGCGAATAATGTTGCTTTCGCCTCCGCAAGACCAATGACAATTTAAAGAATTTTTTTCTGAACATAATTTATCGTCCAGTATTTGAATAATCCCAAACGAATTTTTAAAGTACAAACGAATGTCTTATAGTTTTATCACTAAAACAAAATACTACTTTATAAATGTATTTTACATACATTTTACTATACAATTATACAAATACAATATCAATACAATACAAATGAATATCAAGTATACTGAAGTACCTATGACGCTTATCCCTGCAGTTTATCAGTTATCACTAAAGTTAACGGAATATAAAAGCGGATTAAATTTATTTACCTAGACCAAACGATAACATTTGAAGTCCAATTTATTATCAATGACATTAGGCATATAAGAACCATAATATAATATTATATACTGGGATATAAATTGCAACTTATTTGCTAAAAATGATTTTAGAATTAGCTGTACGCCTACCATTATAGGACACTAGGTAGGTACCTACATTCCTACATATATAATTATCTTGGAAATACTAATATTAAGGTTTGGTTGAAAAACTTTATTTATTTTATGAAAATTGTGTTGCTTGAGATTATTTTGAATAATGAATAGAATAATTTGATTACCCCGAGGTTCACGAATTCACTATTAGCGTGTATTAATATTAAACTGTAATTTACTTGTTAACTTTCTACAAATATAGTCGTACAAAACACAACACGTCACGCATTTTTACAATCTAGTAAGTAATAACTATAACAGCTTGTTAACTTATCTATGAAGTATCAAATAAATAAACGTATTATAATATAATACTTAATAATAATAATAAAAATAATAATAATAATAATAATAATAATAATAATAATAATAATAATAATAATAATAATATTAATAATACCAATACTCTTCATAATGACTGCTATAGGTAACATAATAATTATTTATAATTAATTGTAAGTCTCGATGAATATAATAAAAGTAATAACAATAAAAACAATTTTAAATTAATATTATACTTAAAATTAATATCAATAATAATAATGATGATTTTTGTCACCTGAACCCTATATAGTGGTGGTAATTTTAAACAATTATTGGTTTTGATCATGAATATTAATGGAAAATAATAAAAACAAGAAAAATACAACGTAATAATAACCGGAAAATGTCGTTTATACCTATCAGACTATAATTTCCTGTCTTGGAGGTATTTGCGATGACTGATGAAAGATGAGCATCATCTATTCACATATTATTTATATTATTCTCTATTAATAATATCCAAGGCCAAACTAAATTTCATACTCCAGTGTGCAGATGGAAATGTCAAATAATTTTAGTAGGTAATAGGTATAGACGTGTTCATCAGAACTTGACTATTCATTAATCATAATAATAATCTTAGTCAAATAAATAGGTAGGTACTATACTGTAAACAAAATTCACAAATAAAAATTTGAATACACATCCAAATACCCAATGGTTCATATATTATAAACAAACGATTAGCTGGTCATAATAGTTTATAGTGAACATTTTCTAAAATATCCAATAGAAATAATAGAATGCTTTTACTTTCAGAATTCAGTACCTGCTTAGATTTCTTCGGCTAATAGGGACGTATACAATTTTAGTTCAGCAGAACCAATTTTTCGATCGGAGCGGAGCGATGAATGTATTGACTTTACATTGATGTGTGTTTTATTTTTAGATTCTGAGTGGAACGATGAATGTATTGATTTTACAATGATGTGTGTTTTTTTATTTTTTTTTTATTTTTTAATTTTTTTTGTGTCTGTGTACACGATAAGTAGTCGAAATAATGCTACGATTTTCAACTTCAGTATCTTGTTCGATCAGAAAGTGAATATCGTTGGTGCATTGGGGAGGTCAAAATTTAAATTTCCCAGTGGTTTTCAAAAGCGCCGGGAAAAACAAAAGAAAAATTAAGGAAAAACGGGAATTTTTACGCAAAATCGATTTTTCACAAAATTGAATTTGGTTTTTGGATGTAACTTTAAAAAAAATTACCGTAGATACATGAAATTT
>NC_042494.1:12878763-12884818 GCF_005508785.2 Acyrthosiphon pisum | reverse complement strand
TGGTAGTACATTTTTGTTCGGATCATTTTTAAGATTAATTGTCGATTGTTTGATTTTTGTCAGCCCTCAAGTACTTAAGTAAGTATTTAATTAATATTATAGTCTACACACAAAATGATAAATAAGTATTTTATTTTAGGTATTTGATAAGTTTTGTTGGAAATTCGACTGAGCCTTTATGGAGAGGATATTTTTATATTTTTCTCTTGATGATGACAGCAATGTTGCAAACGTTAATATTCACTCAGCACTTTCATCGTATGTATCTCGTTGGTATGCGTGTTCGCACTGCACTTACTTCAGCCATTTATCGAAAGGTTAACATTTCAGTAACCCTCTGTATTTAAAATTAATAAAATGAATCATAATTGAGTTTTATTTATATTTATAATTTTTTTCTAGGCTTTAAGAATTTAAAATACAGCAAGAAAATCGTTCACAACGGGTGAAATAGTGAATTTAATGGCAGTAGACGCACATAGACTTATTGATCTGATACCTTTTTTGAATTTTATTTGGTCTGCACCATTCCAAATTTGTCTTGCTGTGTACTTTTTTTTTTTTGTGTCTGTGTCTGTGTACACGATAAGTAGTCGAAATAATGCTTTGATTTTCAACTTCAGTATCTTGTTCGACGGGAAAGTGAATATTGTTGGTGCATTGGAGGGTCAAAATTTAAAATTCCCAATAGTTTTCACAAACGCCGGGAAAAACAACATAAAAATTAAGGAAAAATTGGAATTTTTACGCAAAATCGGTTTTCCACAAAATCGATTTTGGTTTTTGGTGTAACTCTAAAAAAAATAAACGTATATATATGAAATTTTCACTGATCGTTTATATTTGCATTTTCTATAGATGATACAATTTTCAAAATATTTTGATTTGTTTTGAACTGTTTAAGAACATTTTATGTTTCCAATTTTATCAGTCTTTTTTCTACGAATATCAATAAAACTTTATTTGTTGGACAAAAAAGCTTGAAAATTTAATACAAGTCTCCTACTATATTATTAAAATAACATTTAAAAGATATTAAAAATCCTTAGCCACAGTTTTTATTTAAAATCATTTAAAGTTCGAATCTTGACAAAATATGGAAAAATCACGAAAATTAACAAATTATTTTGGTGGAGAATTCATAAAAATCCCTACAAGCAAATCAAATTACATTTTTATGAGCGTTTGAAAATCGTATTTTTACAATATTGGATTTTCACTCGACTTCTCATGTAGCGATTTTGTAATTTTATTGTTATTCAAAAACGAATAACTGTTGATACATGACAATTTTACTGAATGTTTATATTTTCATTTTCTATACACAATAAATTTTTAAAAATATTTTGATTCGTTTTGGGCTGTTTACGGACATTGTCAGTTTTCAATTTTTTTTAGTTTTTTTTCTATAAATATCAATAAAATGTTATTTTTTGGGTAAAAAAGTGTGAAAATTTAATGGAAGGCTCCTGATAATTTGTCACAATAGCAGTTGAAAAAAATTAAAAATGCATAGGCATTTTTTTATAAGCATTTAAAGTTCTAACTTTGACAACATTTATCAAATTTAAAATTGAATAATTATTTTGTAGTTTAAAATTTAAAACAAGGTTCCACGTAAATAGGTAAATATATAAATTATTTTATCCACAATAATATCATCAAATATACTTAGTAATATTATAATAATATCATAAGCTGACTGACCGGTTTAGATCAGAATTGTTTTTCTTATACAATGATATTATATCATATTGAATTCAAATTTTGTTTTCGAATTACAACAAAATAAGAAAATCGCTACATGAGAAACCGAGTGAATATCCAATGTTGTTATAATTTTAAATTTGAACTTCAAACGCTCATAAAATATTAATTTAATTTTCCGGTAGACATTTTTTTTTTGATAAACATAGAAGAACTTATGAAGAATATTGTATTGTATTGTATATAATTTCATTGACATTTATAGAAAAAAAAACTAAAAAATTAGAAACAGAAAATGTTCACGTTCAGTGAATGTTTTATGTATCTACAATCATTAGTTTTAGAGTCACACCAAAAATCAAAATCGATATTGTCAAAAACCGATTTTGCGTGAAAATTCCAGTTTTTCTTTAATTGTTTTCTGTTTTTCCTGCACTTATGAAAACTACTAGAAATTTTAAATGTCGACCCCGAATGCACTAACTAGATTCACTTTTCCATTGAACAAGTTACTTAAGTTGAAAATCGAATCATTATTTTCAATATAAAAATAAAAAAAACACGCATCATTGTAAAATCAATACATTCATTACTCCGCAGAGAATCTAAAAAGTAAAAAAACATTTACAATATGACAGTAAAACTACAGGGTCATTCAAAAAACAAAGTCCCGATGAAACAGAATGCAGATTAGTATAGCTCGGGTAGGATAGTTCAGCATACCTATATATTAGTGATTCTTAATGAAATTAAGAAAAATAAATAAATATATTAAATTAATATAAATTTTTTTTTATAATTAAAAAATATAGTTTTTTAAATCTTAACTGTTTTGTAATATTGTTTAATTGTAGTTATTTCGACTGTGGTAGGTAATTCTTTATAAGGTTCTAGGTATCTATGTATTTTTAAATTATTAACAATAATGGTTATAACTAGAGCAGAGGACTTGTAGCTCTAAAAAATCAACAAATATGCTCCTATAAATATACAAAATATGCATTAAAAATATGCACTTAAATATATAAAATATGCATTTAAAAATGAATATTTTTGAACAAAAAATAAGAATTTGTCTGTTATTATTATTACCTATTATTTTAATAAATACATTTTATTTACAACTTTATTTAACAATTTTTACGGTTAATTATTTGAGTTTATTTTATAGATCACTTGGAAAAACATGCATCTGGGAAAAATCAACAACCATATTAACATACAACCGTATGATCAAAATTTAAAATAAATAAAATTTAAATTTAATGTTATTTTGGTTGTAAAATTAAATAAATAAAAACGTTGACGAAAAAATATTGATAAAATTATTAAAATTACTTAAAATATACATCTAAAAGTATAAAATGGAAGAAATATGCCCTAAAAACCAAAAAATCGCAAAATATGTATTTAGGTAAATGCACAATAAATTTTTAAAACTAGCTTTGTGGAAGCATGGAACGTATTTGTTTCGCGCTCTGCTATTTTTGTGACTGTGCAAAAAAAAATAAGAAAATGCTAAAAGTCCTCTGCCCTAGTTATCTATATATATATATATATATATAAGAATCTAACTTGATGAAAGAAACCGGTTTGTTTGTTTGTTTATTTATTTATTATTGTTATTATTATTAATTATTTATTTATTTGTTTGCACTTGCAGTATTCCATTTGAAATATTTATTATTCATTGAACAAATAATTTATTGTTACATTTTTTTCTACCTTATCACTATTCTATAATAAAAAGAATAAAATTTACCACTCCAGTGGTTGAATTCAAAATGTAGGATATATAATTTTCAGAAATTATCAATAACAATAACTACAATATGTAATATTATATTATATTATATTATTTGTATAGCCAAAAAATAGTCTTATGTTTTTAAATTAAATTATAAAAAAATAATTTGTTCCGGAGGAAGGTCGGGCAGCTAGTAACTTATAATTTATGATGTAATATGATTAGTCTCGAATAACGTGACTACGATGAGACATTATAATCTATGTTAGCAAATTGCCATAGTTGCGGGCTTAAAGTTCAATAAAAAAAATCTTATTTTTGTACGTGACTATGATGTACATATTCACGTATAGAGTGATTACGTGAATGAAACAAATTAAATCACGTATGGTTAATAAATGAATAAATGAATAATAAGTGAATCAACGAAAGCTTAATCACGTGAATAGGCGAACAATTAATGTATTTATTAGCTTCATGATCTTTTATTATCTTAGTACTCTGTAGTGCCCGTTGCGTTTGTCTGATCTTATCTGGTTGTTGGATAGTTAGTGGTGTGCATAGGCGCAACTAAGGGGGTGCTTCAACACCCCCAAACTTAAATTTAGCACCCCCAGTTCAAAAACACCAACAATTGAAAATCATATGAAAAATAGTTTTTTTTAGCTTTACGTAAGGTTTTTTCTTTATTTCTTTCGATTTTTGCAGAAATACAAATTATTGTTTGTAATTATTATAGTTATCAAATATTAGAATTTAGAATTCATCAACATTTGGGAAATTTATAAAAAAATTTTCAGTTAGAAATTTATAAAAGTTTTTCCTTTCCTAGCTAACATTATACATGCTAAAAGAAGACTCCTCACAATTGTTCCAACCTTAAACAAAAAAAAAAGAACTGGAAAGTAACATATATTTTTTATGAGCTTTTGAATCTAAAATGAGTACAACATTGAATTTTCAATTTTCATCAGTAAAACGAATTTTCATTTATCTATTGGTGATATTTTGTTGTAACTTAAATACGAATAATCCCAGATACTTAAAATTTTTACCAAATATTAAAATTAAAGATTTTATTATTATTCCCACAAAAGTATTTATTATTAGAAATTAATCATTGATCCCATTTGTATTTATTTTTTGTCAATCCTTCATAATATTATAGGTACCAATGATTTAAATATTTTAATACAATTTGTTGCATTACCAAATGTGTAACATTATATTTTATAATATTTAAATACAATAAACAATTTTCTAACACTGAATGTTGATAATACACTGTTGGCTATTTATCTTATGTGATGGTAATTAATTACCATCACATTAGTATATTACCTAATTAATAGATTTGATTTTGTTGACATTGTGGTTTATCGTCTACGACAATAATATGGTTTATGATAGTATCATGGTTTGTTGTTGATGTATAACGCATTATAACTTATAAGTACCTATAATGGATATTGTGATATAATTAATTTGGAATTTATTATAGACCTAAGAATCAATTTTTTTTTTTTAAATATTTATGTCCTTTTACTTAGAATGACATACCGTCTCCACTCAGAATCGTTTATCTTATACAATGATATTATATCATTGAATTCAAAATTAATATCATCCATTATACAGCGACCCCCTTGTAACCCCTACTGTACAGCAAAGCGACATCCACTTACCCACCTTTTTACAGTTTAATTGGTAAAAATATATAAAATTTGAATGATAATATTATTATATTATTGTAATATTGATAAATAGGTACATATTACATTATATGATATTGCTATATAAATATTTATTTATTTATTTATAAAGGATAGTATACCCTTGGTGATAGAAATTAAAAATACAGCAAGTTGAATCTCAATTTGACTTATATTATACTGAAATTAAATAATATCATATTATAAATGAGTTTTAGATTTTGAGTGAAACGATGAATGTATTGATTTTACAATGATGTGTGTTTTTTTTTTAATTTTTTTTTTATTTATTTTTGTGTCTGTCATCACCTTTTAGGACAGTAAAAGTGCTTGGATTTTCTTCAATAGTACCTTTTCTGATAGGAAAGTGAATCTAGTTGGAACTTCAGGGAAAAGTAACATTTTTCCAATAGTTTTCAAAAGCGCAGTGAAAAACAAAAGAAAAATTAAGGAAAAACGGGAATTCTTACGCAAAATCTGTTTTCGAGAAAATTGATTTTGGTTTTTGGTGTAACTTTAAAACGAATGTCTGTAAATACATGAATTTTTCACTGGTTGTTTATATTTCCATTTTCTATACATGATAAAATTTTCAAAATATTTTGATTTGTTTTGAGCTGTTTACGGACAATTTCAGTTTCCAATTTAATTAGGTTTTTTTTTTTCTATGAATGTCAATAAAACTTTATTTGTTGAGTAAAAAATACTTGAAAATTTAATACAAGGCTCCTACTATATTGTTACAATGACATTTGAAAAATATTAAAAAATCCTTAGCCACAGTTTTTTTTTTATTAGCATTTAAAGTTCAAAAATTGACAAATATGTAAAAATCACGAAAATTAGCAATTATTTTGAATTAATAATTCGTAAAATTTTTCTCATTAAA
>NC_042494.1:12873814-12878064 GCF_005508785.2 Acyrthosiphon pisum | reverse complement strand
AAAAGAAATTGGGCTAGAGACGTTCTAATCTAAATCTAAAATTAAAAATAAAATAATAAAATAAATTTCAATGCCCGAACTCAAATTTTCTGAGGTTTTGTCACTGGACAGTCTCCTCTTCATGTGCTTCATGTCTTTCTTTAATCACTATCATCATTGTTACTTATTGTTTTATGTGTAAACAGATTGTAATATATTTTTAATAAAAAATTAAAATTTTCAATTTTTTTAGTTTTTTTTTCTATAAATATCAATAAAGTTTTATCCATTGGGCCAAAATGTGTAAAAATGTAATACAAGGCTCTTAATATATTGTTACAATAGCAGTTGAAAAATATTAAAAATACATGGGCACAATTTTTTTTTTATAAGCATTTGAAGTTAAAATTTTGACAAAATTTATCAAATTTAAAATTGAATAATTATTTTGTAGTTAAAAATTTATAAAATGTTCAACTTTTATATCTAAGGATTGAAAATTTAAAACAAGATTCCAGGTAAGTAGTTAATTCTGTAACCAAAAAATCTAAAAAAATTCATACCCACACTTTATTTTTATACACATTTTAAGTTTATTAAAAAACCTAGAATAACTATTTTAATTATTTTGTTGTGATTGTATAATATTATTCGTGGGTACTTGAAACTTCTAAAGTATACTATTATATTATATCTATGGACTATGATAGTACCACGGTTTTTTGTTGATGTATAACGCGTTATAATAGTACCTAATGGATATTGTGATATGATTAATTTGGAATTTATTATAATTTATTATACTTATTATAGGTCAATATTTTTTTAATACCATAATTAAGTATATAATATATCTTTTACCTAGACTGACATACCGTCTCCGCTCAGAATCGTTTTTCTTATACAGTGATATTATATCATTGAATTCAAATTTAATACTATCCATTATACAGTAACCCACGTGTAACAGCAGAGCGACAATCACTTACCCACCTTTTTTAATTTTTAATTTTTAATTTTTAAAATTAATCGTATTCCTATTTATGAATCCTAAAATGATTATTTAACTAAAGTATATTAATATGTAATATACCTACTACAATTATCAATTTTTTTTAATTAAAAGTAATAACAAATAATATTATCAATACGAAAAAATTAATAATACCGCAACTATTTATATTTAGTGGGAGGTAATTTCAACGACTATATAAGTAACAAATTTGTTTAGATTTTACTGTAAAATGAAAGTATAATTTAATAGTCAATCATATTATAATATAACCCACCCCAAACATTATTTCTGTATACGGATCTGGAGTGAATTGACTTCTTATAAAACTTAAAGTTAGGATTATTATCTAGGCAATATTATAGGCTTTATATTATGTTTTAATTTTAAAGCGAGTTATAAGTATTTTATGATGTACCTACAATTATATATAAGTATTCCCTTTGGGGATTTTGAATTTTTTTCGGGGATTTTTTTTTCCTACTACCATTATATATAGGTACCTATTTCTATATATTGTATAATAGTTTAAAATGAAAAAAAGTTTTTTACGGAACCTACCTAGTTTTAATTTTACTAATTAATAATTAATAATTTTTATAACGTTTATACCAATTGCCCCCCACCATTGAAAAATCTTGCAGGGTACACCATTGGAAAAGTGAAAATTATTATTTTTATATAATAGCAGTGTAAACTTACGTTTAAATTGACGACTGATTTCGTTGAATCATCCAATTTGTTATCGTGAATGTCCAAATTAGAATCACTGTCATCGTCTTCGTCGCTCAAAATTGATACCATAGACCGTAGATTATGTCTATGCACTGGCCTAAGATTTGTTTTCGCTCGTTTGCCTCTCGACGTTTCAGTATTGGGCATATTTTGAAGCATCTAAATTAGGTAGCAAAAAAATATTCGATTTAATTGTATTATAAAACTATTATTTTTTCAATTCCTTAGAATATCCTATCTAAAACATTTTGAATACGTTAATGAAAAACTGGTGTCGTATATTTTGGCTACAGTTTAGGACTTATTTACGTGGTTTAATTCGATATTTAAAACGGAGTAGATACAGAAAATATATATTAAACAAACGTTTAAATATTTATAATAAAAAAAAGTCAAAATATTTTGAAAATGTTATGGTGTATAGAAAATGCTAATATAAACATTCAGTCAAAATGTCATGTATCTATGGTCATTTGTTTTAGAGTTATACCAAAAACCAAAATCAAATTTGTCGGTTTTGCGTAGATATACGTTTATACCTAATTTTAATCCACGCAAGTACCTAATATAGCGACCAATAATCGAAAACAGGTTAAAATTATATCCGATCATAATTCCCATTTTATTTCATGTAAAACCAGTCCCTAGCTCTCATAGTTTAGGCTCTACGTTGACCAGTCAGACCGAACACGTTCAATCATATATAAATATTACCTATAGGCTATATATTTTATAATTATTATAAAATTGTGTGTCTTAGGTTACTCGCAGCTGCCTATAAATTATACCGTAGCGCAGGATTAGGTGACACAAAGTAATTAGTAAAAATACGTGAATCGAAATAAGAAAATTGCAATCTAATCATGATTAGGTGCACTGTTCGTTAAAAGTCCAGTTGTCGTTTACAGGATTCGGTATTGAGAGATTTTTAGTGCACAATACTCATACATTGACGAAAAGGACGACACGGCAATATGTTAGGTCGATTAGAGTGGCAGGTGGCTTTATCAATGATTTTTGCGCTTCAATTATAGGGATAAAGGGATAAACGTAGATATTTTTCTACCCTTAAATCAGTAAGTTTGGAAAGAACGTCGTTCACGCGTTCACGTTCATATTTAATGAACGATACATGAACTCAGTGAACGTCACTCGTTTTTTCAAATAGAACGTGAACGTGAACGACGTTTATATATTTAATGAATTTAAACGATTTTTAAGACGTTCAAATTTATTTATTATTTAATAAATATTGATTGATAATAGTATAATACTATCATGGTATATAATATATTACGAATTATAAAAATAAAATACATGAAATTCTATTGGGCACGCCTGGACATTAAACAACAATAATATTATGATTTCCACGATTTTTATTCGTATTTAAACGATGCATAAAAATTTAATTTAATTAATTAAATGAACGATGAAATGAACGAATTCATATTATCAAAGAACGTAAACGTAAACGAATACATTTTTTTAGTGAACGTTCCAAACACTGCGATTAAATAACTAAAAAATAGATTGAGAAATTCTATGACTAGGCAACGATTATCTAGAATCATTGATGTTAAAGTTTATAGAAAAATTATTTTTGATGGAAATAGATAATGATATACCTACTAAAAGTAATATTTTAAGTAATTTGTTATTTTTATTATTTATTGAACGCTTATTATGTAGTAATATTTCTTTAGGATATGTTTTAACAGGACCGGATTGGATAGTCTCGGCACTTTGAGAAATATTTTTAAACCGGCCTGTAATTTGCTATAGTGGCGCATATTCTCCAAACTTTAATATTAATAAATATGTACGTATTTACCTCTTTTTACTCATATAATATTATGTTTTATTATTAATGTATATTGCGTACACACATTTTAAGTCACCATCTTATATAATATGTATATGTGTATACACACACGTAAATACATATACACGTAATATATTATAATGTAAAGATTTAATTATATGACTCACTCTAATTCAACACTTGTCAGATATTCGATAAACAAAAGAAGAAGAAATAGGTTTAATATTGAATTATTTATAACTTAATACTAATTAAGAATACAATTAATATATCAGAGATATTTGAAAAATTACATATTTTATAGACACACATTAAATATTATATAGCTAATTAGTATGAATATCACATAAAGCGTACGCAGGGAGAATGTTGTTGTCCAGATCGGGCCGATGGTCGATGGGTGTCGTCCAAGTCGATTAAACAGTTTATTTAGATAAGGATATAACAATGAATATTGTCTATATCATAATATAAACATCTGCATATGCAATATTATATATATTATATAGATAATAAAGTACTGGATATGACATAACGGCTATTATCGGTGATGAATTAAATTATACAAATCGAGGCCAAAAAAGTCTAAACCTGACCTTTCAACCACCACGTTATATAATTGGTTGAAATCATATAAATATTCATAACATTCATAAGGTAGATATTTTATAATTTATATATCTTTGTTATTTCACGATC
>NC_042494.1:12872487-12873714 GCF_005508785.2 Acyrthosiphon pisum | reverse complement strand
TGGTGTACCGACAAGGTATCTTATACCTGTTAGGTGCATACAATGTACAAATCATCTTATACACAACGACAGCTTAAATTTAACCGAGATAATTTTATTTTTTAAATAATACGTAAACATGTTTCATTACAATTGTACGACCGTTAAGATCAATTACAATACAGGTTTATTATGTGATATCATACAACGCATAATAATATATTTTACTGACGAGATGTTTCATTTCGTTCGTCATGTATTGAGAATCTGTTTAGGAACATTTTAAGTTTCAAATTTTAATAATGTTTTTTTCTATGAATGCCATTTATTTGATAAGTAAAAAAGCTTGAAAATGTAATACAAAGCTCCTACTACATCGTTACAATAATATTTGAAAATATTAAAAATCCTTAGTCGCAGTTTTTTTTTATAAGCATTTAAAGTTCAAATCATGACAAAACCACGGAAATTATTTCGAGTTGAGAGTTCATTAAATTCAATGATAGAATATCATAAAAACGATACAGTGGAAATGTCATGTATTTATAGTTATTCGTTTTGGAATTACAACAAAATAACAAAATCGCTACATAATTAGAAATCTAGTGAATATTCAATGTTGTACAAATATGAATTTTAAACGCTTATAAAAATTTAATTTACCTTTTTGTAGAGATTTTTTTTTGATAAAAGTAGACAAACTCATGAAGAATCTTTTCTTACATTTTAAAATGTTAGATTTTAAAAAAAAAAAATTGTATGAATTTCTAACACAAAATAATTTGCACGTTTTCGTTATTTTTACGTATTTTGTCAAGATTTGAAGTATAAATGCTTATAAAAAAAGTTGTGAATTTGGATTTTTCATATTTTTCAAATATCATTGAAGACCTATAATACGTTAGGTATACGTAATTTATACAACTATGAATGTGGCAACGACTGAATAAATCACCATGAGTAACTCTAAATTACAGGGACAAACTCGGCCTATGTAAAAAGAATGAAATTTTTTCTTTATTTCGTGACAAAGGGCAGTAATGGCTACTACGTAGTTTAAAAATGTAATCTATCTGTTAATTTTGGATATCATAAAATGTTGTCTATGATAAATGTGACATATTATGTGAAGTTCAATTTTTGACAAAATTCATTGAAACTACAAAAAAGTTCATATTATCATATATTATGTAGTTAAAAAATTATGATATGTTCAAATTTTATAGCTATGAATTGACAATTTAAAAC
>NC_042494.1:12872174-12872387 GCF_005508785.2 Acyrthosiphon pisum | reverse complement strand
AATAATTCTCACAAGTTAATATTTTAACTATCAATTTGGACGAAATTAGATGTGGAAAAAAATTCAACTATTTCACCATTAGTAGGTGGGTAAAATTAACTTTTGACGAAAACATAGCATTTGTAAATGTTGTTATGTGCAAAAAATAACGATGGTAGTTAATTCGTTGTAATTTAAACATGTCATTCTTGAGTACTGGAAACGTTTAAAGTA
>NC_042494.1:12861604-12872124 GCF_005508785.2 Acyrthosiphon pisum | reverse complement strand
TTTTTGTTATTATCCCCTAGATCTATTTAATTTTCCTTCGTTTGATTATTTTTGCAACCATATAGCGTAGGTATCATTAAATAATTTCTGCTACCTATATTATTATTGTCTAAATTATATTTTTATAGTTTTTAATATTATTATTTATATATATATACATATACTATTTACTGTATTTCTTTTTAATAGATTTAAGTCCACAAAATTGTATAATTATAATTATATAATTATATATAATTATAAAAAATTGTAATTGGGTTTTACCCGTTTAAATGAATAAATAAATAAATAAATAAATTCCTAAAAAGGTTATATTAAAAAAAGAGTAATTAAAAAATTGTCGTATTTAAATTTTTGGAGAAGTTAAAATCAAAAAATCAAAAATGTGGAAATGTCGATTTCAAGTAGACTTGACGAGAAATTCAAATTTGTTTTTTGATTTCTTATCGATTCATTAGATCAATTGGTATGTTTGGCAAATAACCAGTCTAAAATCCTATGTCTCGCGTCTGTTAGACAAAGACACAGAATCACGGTATCGAATCCCCTTAATATAGTTGGCATTCAACTTAAATACGTACTTAGCACTTTTGAATAATAATTATTAGTATGCAAACATTTTAATTTCTTATGTGCTATTCAATCCTGAACTTTTATTTGTAGAATTGTATTTTTTTGTATTGCACGATAATATTGCACGTTAATATATGTATAGAAACTTGAAATTTGAGGAACGTCGAGTATCCTATAATCGATTAATATTTAAAATATTACAATTTTAATGCTAAAATTCTATTATAAATAAAAATAAAAATATAATTTTTTATAGGTCCGCTAATTTATTGTGTACTGTACTTATATATTTTAAGGTTTTGCGTGTTAATATTCATAATTCATAAATATCATATATATTGTTAAAAAAAGTGTTTCTCTCATCTAAAATAAATTAAAATTAATAAATATTATTGTTGACGAAGTTCATTTTAATTTTTCAGATATTTTCCTTAACTAATAACTGAATAGAACAATAAATAAACAGCATACCTACTGAAAATAATAAAAGAAATGCTCATTAATCATTATTCTCTAGGAAATATTCCATATATATGTAATTATTGTGAATACGTTTTCCGTATATCATGTACATATATAACAATGAATAAAACAAATTTAAAAATCATTAATATTTGAACGATATGATAGTCAATATTCTTTTTTTTTACCATCATACTTATCAGATTATACTATATTATTATTGTTACATCATAATGAATTGTAGATATCTTTCACATTTCTTAGTCCTGATTTTTAATAACTAAAAAGGCTATATTTTGATCAACTATAATTTTTATTTTTGTTTGATGAATTGTTTGATTTATTATTGTTTAATGAATTGCGATCTTCATAAAACAATAAATATTGATATTTTAAGTGCTTTTTAATTGTTAATGTATGGACTTATCTGATAAATCCTATTGAGTTGGTTGAATGTATAAGTAATTCGAACGTTTGTACGTGATATTTTAGCATTAAATACGAATCATGACTATTTAGAGTTTCTAGTACCTATAGTTTTGGAATTTGAGGTATGTAGATAAAAATATAAAAAACTGCAAATTGCAGTAGGTACTATAATATAGGATAATATGTATACCACGATTTTAAATAAAACAGTTTATTTTTAAAGTTTTTCTTGAATATTATACATATAATAGGCATTATGCCTATTATTATTATTTACTATACATGATTATAAAATATTTATGTAATAATATATTACAAATAATATTTAAATTGAATCTACCCTAAAACATTAAAAATAATCTAATAATGTATAGTCTAAGGACTCTATTAGAAATAATACAAAATATAAAATGTATATATGAAATATATATTTTGATAGATTTTTTTATATTTGGACACTCATTAGTTTTAAGATTTATTACAACATTTTAACAATTATAACTTATAAGATTGAATATTTTATACATAAAAATATTTTGATAATCTTAAGCTGCTAGATAATATGTGCCTATAATTATGACATTTTGGAGAGACGTAGGTAGGTCGTAGGTACCTAATATAATTTTTAGGTAGGTACTTAAATAGTAATATGTTATATTTTCATAGGTTACGAACTAGTTAAAATCTAGTTTTTTTAAAGCCGTTATTGATATTATGTAATATGTACAAGCAGATATAACTTTAAGTGTTATCACTTATCAGTGGTGTAGCTAAGATTTTGATTTAGCCTCCCTCCCACCCATAGAAGATGATTTTTTTCTCCAAAAATCTTCAAAATGTAATACAAGGTTCCTTATAAGTTTTTCTTATAGCGATTTATAATTATTAGACATACATTTTTTTTCGTCATTCACCAAATTATCTTAATTTTAATGGTATGATAAAAATCGTTTAACGTTGAAATTTCAATGGTGGGTTTCAGACCTAAGAGAGTACGCCAAAATAATGTCATTTTTGTTTGACTAAAATACTTGGACATTTAACACATGGTTACAAAAAAAAGTTGATCGTATATTTATTATTTACAAATATTTTAGAACGTTATTTGAAGTTTACGTTTTGATGAAGTTATGGATATAACTGGACCCGTAAAATAAATATTTTAGTTTTTTTGTTGTAATTCAAAATGTGTAATTTGTAGGTGAAATTTGAGACATTTTACTATTACTTAAATAATTATTTTCTATACTCAATACAATTGTATAAATATTTAGACTAATTTTAAGCGATTTATATGCATTTGCATTGATAAATAATTTTAGTATCGGTAAAAAAGCTTGAAAATGTAATACAAGATATTATATATTAAGTTGTACCTACCAATAATAATTTAAGAATATTAAGAATACATCAGCATGATTTTTTTTATAACTATTTTAAGCTCAAAATTAATTGGTCCTCTAATTTCCCTCCTAACTGAGATTTAACATAAGTAATAAACGCTTTTATCTATGGCTAATATTTCTCTTATTTCCAATTGTTCATTATATTGCAAACAGTCTTAATCTTAATCTGTAAGTAATTTTATAGGTACAAATGTATACAATTTTAATTTTTACAGCAAAGATTTAAAATTTTTATTTAATGCTCCTTACACATATTTTTTTTTGAAACAAAAAAATTTAAAAATTAATAATCACAATTTTTTTTATAAACATTTTAAGTTCAAATTTTTATGAAATTGGGTGTTTAAACGAAGGATAACAATTTTATCGAAAGTTATTTTGTAGTTATTCAAAAATATTATTTGTGGAAACTTGAATATTTTAAGTACACCTGTTATTATTTATTATATTTTACTTAAATACACAGACGTTTTCCAAATATATTTACTTATTTTAAGCTATTCACACATTTTACGATAAGGTGGGTTTGATTTAAAACTTAATAACAATATTAATATATTACAATCTACAATATGAATATTTAGGTACTATAATAATTATTATAATGTTTTATAAATGAGATATTTTTAGCAAAATCTAATTTAACCTACTCTAAAATAAATCACTATAATTGCACTATAAATGTCTAGTTCAATATAAAATATAGTAATATAGGTTAACCGTCTCCGTTCAGAAATTTTTTTGTATGCACTAGCAATAATAATAATATTTAGCTCTATTTTAACTAGCCATAGATAACGGTCACATATTCAATGGAACACCCGCTGTAGAGTGGAATGAGTTGATACTTACTTGCTCACTTTTTAGTTTTTTAGTTATTTTGATTTGTTTTTACTTTAAGACCATGTTAGAATTATTGCATTTATTATATTTTTTAGTTATTTTATTTTTTTTAATTGTATATTGTATGGAGAACCCGCATGAGCATGTTGATGTTTAATATTATGTTAGACTGTAGGATTCTTCATTTTTAATTTAAATATATGTACCTACTTACTTTTAATTACATTTTTACGTTTCAGGTATTTATACAATTTGTACTTATTTAATTTTTTATTGTCTTTCCAGGCACCTAAATTGTTGAGGATTACATTTATTCACGTCTTATTGTGGAACATTATATTTTCTCTATCTGAGAGTATTGAATTAAATGAAGACAGTAAATTATTATCAAATAGTTTACGCGATCGAGTACGGTACACAACACATATTTGTGATCGTTTGAAAAATTCACCACCGGTTGTTAATCATAACAACTATGAACCTCACTCAGATGGAGTTGATAATTTTGAAAATCCGGGCTTGGCTAAGGATTTGAATGAACCATCAAATCCCGTAAAACGGCATGCTATCATACGATGCTATAACCGCCTCCCTGCACAGGAAAATAACGAACCTAATAAGCCAGAGCTAATAACAAGCGAGTGGCAAATGAAGTCTACTCCTGTAAACAACGAGCAAGGCGATTTGTATGACCATTCGATGGTTCAAAAATCAAAAGTTGTAGGTATAAAAGAAATTGACTTTAATTCACAGAAAGTGATTGATCAAGAACCGTTGTATCATACAGTACCATTTTTACAGAAAGGAAATCTTATTGGCAATAATCCGAAACACTCACTACTTCAATTACATTTACAAGATTCGAAAAATAAAATAAAATCATTAATTTCGACGCCACAACACAAGTTAGGCGAAATAATATCAGATAAATTAGTCGACGAAAGTCTACATAACAAATTAGCCCGGCCGTCACTGACTCTCCCATCACCTCCCAAATTTATTAAGTATCCCGTGATTAATCCATTGATACAGCCACCTGAAATACTTACTAATGTTGATACACCTGGGTTAATAACAGATAGCGACAAGCAGAGTAACCCGTTAAAACCGTCTCCCCTTTTACCAAATATACCGAATAATAATTTTTACCACAAAGATTTGACAGTTGAAAACAAACCATTTTTGTCTCTTCCATCAATTCAACTCAACAAGCCGAAACCTGTAGACATATTTTATGACAGACGTGTACCACCTATCGTTTATCGGCCTACAGTTTCTCAGTTCGTGCAAACTCCTGTCATCAAACCAATACTTCCACCAATTCTGGTGCAAAAAGAAGTATCGTATCCTTCAAAAAACGAACAAGCACAGGCCAATATTGGTTTGCAATCACAATATCCTAAAATAATCAAGAACGGCATTGCTGAATTAACTTCTCAACCAATCCTAATTGAAAATGAAAATCCAATATTATCTTTCCCACTTAAAAAACCACAGGAATTAATTGGTTCGTCACCTACTCAATTTGTAAAGACTTCTGATATAGAAACATTTAAGCCAATTACAATCGAAAAAAAAGTTTCAATATATTTGCCATATAAAAAACAACAGGGATTAATTGATTTGTCACCGCCTACCCAATTTACTTCTGACACAGAAACGGCACATAAACCAATTACGATCGAAAAAGAATTACAAATATCAGAGCCAAAAGAACAAAAACAACCTATAGTCGATTTGCCACCACAAGCTCCACAGCTTATAAATACTCCTGTCAAAGAATCAATATATCAGGAAACTCCAGGGCAAACTATAGTATCAGTAAATGTGCCGTACGAGGAAAAACCATCAATAGTTGGTTTGACTTCACCTCCTCGGATAACCGAGCCTTTCAGCAGTGAATCAACATCACAAATAATGCCCAGTGAAAATGAATTTTCAATGTCCAGTGCGTATGAACAACAACAGCCAATAGCTAATTTTTCGCCACCTCCACCTCCACAACTTCAACAAATTAAAATACAAAAGGAAATATCCATACCTTTATCATATCAACAACAAATGGATGTTGCACCTATAAAAGTAGTCAAAACTATCAACACTGAATTAATATCTCAAAAAAAAAATGCATTTTATAATCAACAACAACCAATAATTTTGCCATCGCCTCCTCCACTAACCAAGACTACAACTTCGGCTATTAATTAAAAATACATTTTAGTAATAAATATAAATATATTAATTAATTTGTCACAATTTTCAAAATATCAACATTTTTGATTTGAATCACTATGTCAATCTATTCCAATAGAGAAAAATGTATTAATGTTTACACGAGTTTGTATTACAAATCTTAATCAGTTATTATTAGTTTAGGCATTACTCATCACATACAAATCTAACCAAGATTTCAGCAATCAGAGAACATTTAAAATAAAAACATTTGTATAACTTGTAATATATAAAATATTTATAGATTTCAATTTTTGAACACGTTATACGTTTATAATGTATTACCTACACTTTTATATAAATTGTTGTTTATGGAGCATTATACATTTGGAATTTTAATTTCTTTTACCATATTTTAATCATCTTTAATAATTGTATTTACTTAGTATATTATCTCGATGTTTATGTAAGAAAATAAAACATAAACAAGTTAATCAAGTATAAAAAAATATGTCACACCTACATTTCTTTTTTTTTATTAAAGATGTTATCTATTATTGTTTATTAATTTAAAAACTCAATACATGTAATAATCAATTATGGCGGGTACATTGTAAATTATTTTACATTACTAAATCTATAATAATTAATTGTTACATTGTAAGATTGGATGGTTAATACTTAATCGCAAGGATATTATTTTTAATTTTAGGATAAATTGATAAATGTTCTATCTGGCTATCTATAATTAATAAAAGGTTATGTTTGAGCGTGCGTGTAAGCGATCCATGGCCAAGTCTATAGCACTCGTGGTAATGATATTTGGTAGATAGGAAATCCTATATACCCAAGCATGTGCATCTCAAAGTCAACATTTTTAAATTTTCCATTTTAAAGAGCGGCTCATATGAGGATTTGTTGGCTTACGAGAATCAAATATTTTTTTGTTTATTTAAATCAGGGGTCGGTAAGATTTTTGATGTCAAGGGCTAAAAAATAAATATACATTTTTCACAGGCCACAATTTGAATATACCTTAATATTTTGTTTTAAACAAAAATGTATAATCATGCCCAATTTAATTTATTTATGGTCATAATTCTACATACTACAAAGTACAAACCATGACAAATTAGATAGGTATCATCACAGCATTTTGATACGCATCCTCCGCTCTTTAAATAAATAAATAATATTTTATTTTAAAATGACTTCTAGATAATGGTTAAGCTAAAAGAAAAACTTTTAAAAACGGGTTTGCTTAAACAATTTTAATTGCCAAACCCAATATATATATATATATATAATATAATATTATTATTAATAATGTTGTACTAGACATTGGTCTTGAAAGCAATAAATTCTACACGATTAGTCAATACATCTAATGAGGGTATACGGATATAACCACCACAGATCACTTTGAACTTTATTCTAAAAGGTAGCATGAAAAATTTGTTTTATCTTGGGTATCATAAATATTATTTACACAAAACTTCAGTACCGCTCTCGTACACTATAATATACGTCAATAACACTTATCTACGTATACAGGGTGTTTCTGAAATGGATTAGGTAACTAGTATAGAAGATTTTTTTGAATTTTTTTTTTTCTATCTTAAAATTATCGAATTTTTAAATTTTCTTATATGAAATGAATAATTTTAAATCAATGCATTTTAATAATACTTTAATACCAAAACGGTATATTTTTGAATTTTTGAATTAAAAAAAATTAAAAAAAATAAACCTAATTTTTAGGAAATAAATTAAATAAACTATAAAAGTGTCCAATATCAGTGGTACTCTTTAGTAATTAAAAAAAAAAAAAAAATATTTTGATTTAATTTACTTAAATTTACTATTATTACTTTTTTTAAAAATAGTATGTAGTATGAGAATTATATACCTACAATCAGTTGACACTTCCAGATGATTAAACAATTTATCTTCCATTTGTTGCATGGCAAATAACTTCAGATACGATTTACTATAGGCCCAAATTTAAGTCACGAAGAACCAACACTTGAAACCAATATTAATTTCAACGATTTGTGTTTTAAACGTTTTGGTAATGGTTTTCTTAAAGTTTTGATTTTGATTACGGTATGTAAGAAAATTAATAAAAAACTGATATTAGGTTATAACCGGTTCCGAGCCCTGTCAGTACATGCATAAGTACATAACTAAACAATAGGTTTTAAAGTAATAGTATCCACAGACGCCTGCTGCAGTAAAATACAATAATTTTATTCTAAACGTTTTCGAGCTGCATTTTAATATCAAAACACATCATATATAAATTATAACTCGTTGGGAAGGTAGGTACTTGTTTTTATATCAAGTGAAGGGATTACAATTGAAATATTATATTGTTCAGTCTCTGGTCTTGAATATTATAGATATCGGTCCGTCCGGTTTGTTTATCAATAATGATTCACTGTCCAGCTTTGGTCCCGTCCATGTCATCTCAAAGTTTCTGACGATCTGAAACGCACGTACGGTATATTTTGTACAGGTATAGGTACTTACTAACTATTGTTTATAAGGCTTTCATAATGCGCCTGACCGCGTGTGATTCGTAAATACAACTTACTTTTATCAGTACGACCTGTAGGAATTGTTCAGACAAACGTCTCGCTATGCACGTCCTAGGTCCGTGACCGAAAGGTAAAACCAAATACGGACTGACCGGTTCGTATTCGGCGCTTCCCTTTATCCATCTCTCTGGCACAAATTCGTTGGGTCGCCGGAAGTATTCTTCCAGGCGGCAGCTCACCTGGTTTTGCGTGACGACGACCGTCTATATGTGTTTGAAAAACGAAATTTTCAATTTATTATCAGTTATTCAGAGCAACGCCGTTGACAGCGTAAATTTGATTCTATTATAATATAATATAAAAAGGACGTCACACACTCATTATAGCTACGGTTCTTATGGAGTTCTTATGAATAATATGAACGAAATATTGAAAAAAAAAAAACGTAGCGAATAACTAATAAGATTTACAAGACGACTGTTCCCATATGGATGTGCAGTATGGTCCTTATCGGTTCCTAAGTTCTTTGTTCTTTGTTACGTTACTGTGCGAGTACTTACGAAATTATAATGCAGAAAAACTACTGATTTACGTGAGAAAGAACTTCGAAGAAATTGTTGTGGACTAGGTAGGTACGTACACCAATAATACATTTTCAGACCAGATGGATATTATATTTATGAAAACATATGTTTTCTCCAAAAACAACACACCGAAGGTTTCAAAATAAGTTATAAAATACCTATACCAATTTAAAGAAAAAAAATTGAATTTTTTATCGGTGGTCGAGAACATTATAGCAGTGTTGTTGATCGAGTACCTACAACAGTCATCGTCCACGTCTCATGTGAAGTTTATCACTCTAGTTATTAGCGAACACTCGACGAGTGTGCAGTGTGGTGACGTCCTAAATATTTTATCATATAATATATTTTATAATATTGTTTTTCGCGTTTACTCCTGCCGGGACTCTGTACCCGGAAAACACGCATTCCTCGGGCAGTATCCGGCCGACGCCCACCGATATCGGATTCATACGGAACATCTCCTTGACGACCGCTTTCGCGTACACGGCCCGCTCCAACACCCTATCGGTGACTGGTGTGTGGTTGTCTGGTAGCAGGGCACGCGACTCATCGAACATTTTCTCCCTAACGTCCGGGTTCGACGACAAATGGTACAGTCCGAAACAACACGAATACGTCGCCTGAAACCGATAAACATATTACAATTATACATATAATATACATACGATGATTACTCAAAAATAATAATAATAGTAAAATTCGTATAAGAATTTTCATTGGTCTTTACCACATCCGGGTGTTGCGTGGCCGACAACCGATGGCCGACGATTTTAATTGTCTTTATATCTAGGTACTATAAATGTTTGTTCGTCACTTATTCGAATTCATAATTTAAATTGTTATAATCTTATTTTTTTTTTCTTTTTAAAATAAAATGGGTTACGTATTTTCGTAGGTTTCGCGACCTAGGGGTGTCTTCAGGTCAATTCCATGGGAAGGGTGAAAGCATTTTAGTCTTGAATACCGCTTTGCTAAACAAAAACTTGACATCTAGGTATATGCTTATTATATTATAATTTATATGTTTGATGTTTGTGTCAACTTTCTGTATAATCAGTGTACAAACAATTAACTACATTTATAAAATGTATTTATCTATTAGCAAAAACAGAACATCTCACGACTTATGGACGGCGCAGTCGCCCCCTTCACCTTTCCTTTAGGGACGTGACCCTAAATTTGAATGAAGAACAGTGACCTTGTATATTATAAGATGTATAATTCCTATATCATATTAAAGTTAAACGTTTCCAAACAAATTTTTAAGGATGGATGCTAGGTACATGATTATTTTTAATGCACCATCATAGATTTATTCAAATATAAGCCACTATTTAGCAAATCAATTGTTAACTGGATTTATGTAAAAATATAATTGTATAATTGTAATTTTGGCGCAAAATCGTGTAATTATAATTTTGGTTGATAAATTATGAGATCTGGTTTCCCATCTTGGGTAGGGTAAACTTGATGATCATCATATTAATCGAGGCCCGCATCAATCCGAA
>NC_042494.1:12860679-12861554 GCF_005508785.2 Acyrthosiphon pisum | reverse complement strand
CCAAGCACCCCTTTAGTTGCGCCTATGCACACCACTAACTATCCAACAACCAGATAAAATAACAAAATCGCTACATGAGAAGTCGAGTGAATATCCAATATTGTAAAAAAACGAATTACAAACGCTCATAAAAATGTAATTTGATTTGCTTGTAGACATTTTTTTTTTTATAAAAGTAGACAAATTATAAGGAATCTTGTATTATATTTTCAAATATTAGATTTAAAAAAAAAAACATTTTTATGAATTCTCAACTCAAAATAATTTGCTAATTTTCGTGATTTTTCCATATTCTGTCAAGATTTGAACTTTAAATGCTTTTAAATAAAAACTGTGGCTAAGGATTTTTAATATCTTTCAAATGTCATTGTAATAATATAGTAGGAGACTTGTATTAAATTTTCGCTTTTTTATCCAACAAATAAAGTTTTATTGACATTCGTAGAAAAAAAGGTGGGTAAGTGGATTTCGCTCTGCTGTACAGTAGGTTACAAGTGGGTCACTGTATAATGGATGGTATTAAATTTGAATTCAATGATATAATATCATTGTATAAGAAAAACGATTCTGAGCGGAGAAGGTATGTTAGTCTAGGTATAAGACATAATATTATATTAGGTACCTATAATAAATTCCAAATTAATCATATCATAATATTTATTAGGTACTTATAACGCGTTATACATCAACAAAAAACCGTGGTACTATCATAGATATATAATAGTATACTTTAGAAGTTTCAAGTACCCACGAATAATATTATACAATCACAACAAAATAACTAAAATAGTTATCCTAGGGTTTTTATATGTAATTTCGTCCAAATTTGTACTTAAAATGACTATAAAAAATAAACTGGGTTAATTGTATTTTTT
>NC_042494.1:12855120-12858266 GCF_005508785.2 Acyrthosiphon pisum | reverse complement strand
TACAGGGATAAGCGTCATAGGTACTTCAGTATACTTGATATTCATGTATGTTTTTGCTTATGTATTGTATAATTGTATAGTAAAATGTATGTAAAATACATTTACTAAATAGTATTTTGTTTTAGTGATAAAAGTATAAAACATTCGTTTGTACTTTAAAACTTCGTTTGGGATTATTCAAATACTGAACTATAAATTATGTTCAGAAAAAAATTCTTTAAATTGTCATTGGTCTTTGTACTTGCGGAGGCGAAAGCAACATTATTCGCACGAGATCGTAATTGGGCGATGGAGGTCAGCGTATAGAGGGGGTTCCTCTGTTCTCGGCAGTCCGTTAGATATCCTAGTACTCCGGTCTTCTTCCGATCAATTGGAAAATCACGCTCGTTGGGCTGACAACCATAAATTTGCTCTCTTTTTATTTAAATATATTTTATCTGGTAACTTACAACTTTGGTATTTCACAGGTTTATAACTTATAAATTGATTTTTGATCATAAATATTTTATTATTTTAAATTAAAAATGTCGGTTAACGTAAGGGCCAAAGCGGTCCGTGGTCCAAGCAGAAGTGTACGTATATTAATATATTATACATTATATTTACTAAAAAATTTTGTTCACAAACGTATTGTTTTATTTACATCATATTTACTATCACTTAAATCTACAGCCTTTACGTTATTCTTGTCCATTATTTCATACAACAATAAATTCAAAACTATTAACTTGAATAATGTTAAGTTCAATTAATAATTTTCTTTATGCTTTAAATATTACACCGGTATGAATTGGTCAATAAATCGATCGTTTTATATTTTAATCTTATCGTTTTTCTTTTTTCATGCTTTTTATACGTCATGCCATAATAAACCTATAATACAACTTAACAAATATTTATTATTTTTCTTATAACGATAAACAATAATTGTTATACTTAATACTCAAGTCAAAAACCATCATAAAATAAAAACAATATTTTTATTTTGATATAGTTGAATCTTATATGAATTAACATTTTAATACCATTATATCATTTTACAAAACTATTATGTTATTTCCTGGTACGTTTTATAATAATTTGTTTAATTTAACGATTGAGTATTTGAAGACAATATTTTAATTAGCAATATTTAAATAATATATTTGGACAAACATCATACATTGAAGGTCGCATTTGGCTTTCACCGGAGAAAGTAGCTTAATACGAGTTTCATAGCACAGTCATTAGATGGGATTTATTTCCTGTCTTAACGAAAAGTTTCGTAATAACACTTCCGTATCATCACCAGAAGTATCTCATAATCATGTGCATGTTATTAACAAAATCGTGTTATACACGGTGTCGTATTAAAAATATATATTAAATTCATTTAAGGAATAGTATACGTGTTAATGTGTTATATATATATTTAATACTAAATGGTGATGTATTTTTTTGTACTGAAGTTGCCATATAAGATTCCACTGTAATCATAAATGTCACTCTTACGCAAGTGTAGAATAAGTGGATAATTGCCAATTTTAAATAATAAAAAAAATGAAATCTTTGTGCGTGTATTATATCAATTTGTGTATATTTTTTAGTGCAGTAAGTATTATTTGGTTATTTAGAACAGAATTATTTATATACCAAAGATTAAAAAAGTTTTTAATTAAGAAGACGTCGTACCCACATGTATTTTCTCGCATCTTACAAACGCACAACACGGAAAATTGTGGGTTCAGAATAATCCATCATAATTTATTATATTTAATACTGGAATGAATTTAACTATGATCAAATTTAAAGATAAGAATATTATTGATATTTTAATAATAAAAATATATCAAAAAAACATATGTATGGTTCATTAATAATATTCTTAACGTAAATAATAATATTAAATAAATATATAATATTATAATGGTAATAATTTGCTGTGTTGTGCATTTTAAGATCAAAACAATACATACAGCTAGGTAGGTATAACGTCCTATTAATGAATACAGTTCAGAAAACGTTAAACTCAATAAAAACTATATAATTTAAAATAAAATAAAAAAAGTGTGACAAGTAGATACCGCTCTGTTGTACAGTAGTATATGCCATTGTCATGGATCTGTTATATTTTAATTCAATGATAAACTATTTTACACGAAAAACGCATTCTTGTTTAATAATATATTTTAATAATTTAAAAAAAATTAATAAAAATGGAAAATATCTCATGGCTTTAAATACTAAATAGCATAACTTCTCAGTAAACTTTTGTTTTTGTTAAAGGTATAATATTCTGTGCAGAATCTTCTATTAAAATTACTAATGTTAGTAATATCGCGGTTAGCTTTACCGATTAAGATCAACTATAGGTGCATTGAACTAATATATTTTTTTTTAAACAACTAATTCGATACTAATACTCTTAAATGGCGTAGACATACCCATGTTTTTATTGTATTTGAAAATTGAAATTCAATATTTCAATGGAATCGTAATAATCATTGTAAAAAAAAATTTTATTTATTGTAATTAATAAAAATGGTGATTTATTTTACCTAAAATTTTGTTTACAGGTAGCGACTAATGTCACTGTTCAGAAACATCACGTTTCTCGTGACAAACGTGGACAGGTTCTCGGCAACGTGCGGGGATTCCGGGGTTGTACCGTTTGGTTTACAGGTCAGTGCGGATAAAAAAGTTAAAAATCATTTTTTTTTTTTTAGTGCATTTCATATATAACGTCAATAAAATCGAATATTTTTCTCAGGATTATCCGGTGCCGGAAAAACGTCCGTATCCTTCGAACTGGAAGCGTATTTGGTCGCCAGAGGAATACCAGCCTACGGATTAGACGGCGACAACATGCGAACTGGATTAAACAGAGATCTGGGATTTAGCCCTGCCGATAGAGAAGAGAACATCAGACGCGTGGCCGAAGTGGCTAAATTGTTCGCTGACAGTGGCGTGGTTACACTGTGCAGTTTTGTGTCTCCATTTCAACAAGTGAGCAGCTAGTTTAAAACCGAAGTCTTACAAATATTACAACTGGTGCAGTTGAAAAACGGTGTTTCTGTCATAATTTAGGACAGGGAAATGGCCAGAAAGATACACAAGGACGCTGATTTACCATTTTTTGAGGTGTTTGTTGATGCACCATTAAGTGT
>NC_042494.1:12805156-12854923 GCF_005508785.2 Acyrthosiphon pisum | reverse complement strand
TTAACTGTTATAAAAACTTGACGGGATTGTGAATCAGGTGTGTGCCCAATATCATTTTTCATTACACATGTGTCTTATTGGAATTTTTTAATGATCCCTATTTTTAAATGATATCCCATAAGTTGTCTTTGTGAAAAAGTATTCTAATATTTTGCCCTTATTACAGTGGCGTATTTACGGGGTCCAGGACCCCCCCCCCCCCAATTGACTCATAAACATTTTTCGAAGCTCCAGTTATCAACATTTTCAATTAATATAATGATTTTTTTTTGTTATCAGTTTGGTATCGAAAATGGTTGAAAAATACTGAGTTCATTTTTTAATTCAAATATTTTGTAGTTTTGTACATTGCCAGTATCTACAGCCACTCCAGAGAGATCTTTTTCAACCTTAAAAAGGTTGAAAAGTTATCTAAGATCAACAATGAATGAAGTAATGTATTTTGGGAAATATTTTTATAAAAGTTATAAGTTATAACAACTATATTAGATTGTGAGCGGAGCAATGAAGCTAGTGGTTTTACAATGGTGCTTATTATTTTTTTTTTTTATCCTGTATACAAAATTTCTACCAGAAGAAGTGCATCAATTTCAAAATGTAGTATATTATCTTTTAGAAAATTCGATCAAGATGGTACTTTAGGGAGGCAATTTTTGATTTTCTCAATAGTTATTTAATGCAACGAATAAAAAAAAATATATTTCTATATTAATTCAATTTACAGGCTATAATAAATAATAACAATATAAAATATCTAGACTGACAAACCGTCTCCGCTCAGAATCGTTTTTCTTATACAAAGAAATTATATCATTGAATTCTAGTTTAATACAAACCATTATACATTGACTCACTTGTAACCTACTGTGCAGTAGAGTGACATCCACTTACCCGCTTTTTTAAATTTGTTTTGCACATATTATTTAATAATTAAAAACTTTTTTTAAATTTTAAATCATTTTATAAATATGGCATATTTATTTAATAAAGAGTAATTGGGTGGTGTAGGAGCTTTGTCCCCCGTGCCTCTATTTTTTTGAAAATTATCTGGACCCTCCCCATGACAAATTCCTAAATACTCCACTGCCTTATTACAGGTACTTGCAACCTCAATTCACACACTGTGTATATAAAATACGTTTTTCTTATTTAATTCTTCTTCAATTATAACTTACAAATAAAATTTTAGGACATGGATTTGTTTGACATAATATTAAGAGGACGCCACATCCGCATGTGTTGTCTCCGTCTTACAAACGCATAACATACCAAATTTACGCTCAGAAATTCACGTTTTATGCCATTAGCTTAAAAATTAGAATGAATCGACCTATAATGAAACTTAATGGTAGGAACATTATCTGTGTTTTGTTGGAAATTTTTTTTACAATAATTCAGTTTTTAAGTGAGAATTTTTAATTTACATTTATTATGCACGCATAACTCATTTAAAAATTGAATTATCGTAAAATAAAAAGCTATTAGCTAACGGAATAAAATATGAATTTCTGAGCATAAATGTAGTATGTTACGTGTTTGAAAGACGGAGACAACATATCCGGATGTGGCGTCTTCTTAAAGGGCATATTCGTGTAGCAGGTGATCTACCGCGGTTGAGTGATATATGAATTCGGGACGAGTGATCTACGTACAAATTAAAAATATATTTTTATAAATAGTGTACTATTTTTATATATAAAATACATCATACCTATTTTTTATTATGTCATATATTATACAAATATAAAAATAAATAAATAAATAAGTAGCCAAATGTAAAAAAAGTTCTAAGTACAGACCTAAACATTTTTAGTATCAAGTTAAACATTTAAAAAAGTATGTTGAAGATTAACTGACCTCCATCATGCTTCAATTAGATGATTATGTAAAAGTTCCGATGTAATGCCATGCATTTTTCGAAGTATTTTCATTTTAAGATGTGACCAAATGCATTCTATTGTCTGGACTTTGGGTGTTGGCTTCTGTTAGTGGATCGACAACATTTTTAGAATGGTTTACAGTCAACCATGTGACCATTATAAGTGATTATAACCTTTATTTTATAAAATATTATAGGGTTTCCTCCATTCATCTGACCTGATTGTTCCTGAAAGTATTTCTTTTTCAATTATTGGAATAAGTGTAGCTATCTATCTCAACGTTCAACCACAAAAAAATGTTTCAAAAACCTAACGTCCTCCTACTCATTTCCCATAGTAGGTACCTATTCCCGTTATTAGGAGGAATATTTTCAGAATCAGAACCTGAGTTTGAACTATTTGTTGTTTATTCAATTTGCACCTCTATAACCCAGTAGAGAATCCTGCCTCTATTATATTTGTGAGGACGTCACACCCGAATGTCGTGTTGTTCCCATCTTACCCATGTGACATAAAACAATAGAACTCGCTCAATTTCGGTGTTTGAATAAAAACACCTATTAGAAATTTAAAAAATAACAATATTTCGAGCAAAATGGTGAGTTTTTAAAAAAAATGTGAAAAGTAAAGGTACTTTAAAAATGTTGACATTTTTGCTATTTCTAAACGATATAATGTACGTAATATTAGGTATAATAGAAAAAACGCAACGAATTTCCTTCAGAAATATTGTCAAAATTCAATTTTATTATAGGTATTTTTACTCTAGAACCAAAATTGAGCGATTTATATTCGGACGCGTTTTGTCTATATCGTATGTGTAACGTGTGTGGAGACAACACATGTGGGTGTGATGTCCTCTTAAATCATATATATTCATAAATATTAATTAATAAATAATATAATAAATATAGGTATTTATCATATAATATTAATAATAATAATTATAGATCACCCGCTACACAAATGTCTGTTAAAGTAGACACTGTGACACCCAGTAAATAAAATGGAAATTGTAAGAGATGGCTGATTAAATTACATTAGGTTAAAAGTAATTAGGGAATTAAAACAAAAGTTATAATGACATGAAATTAATTTATAAGATATTATATTATTTTAACTTTTTAAGTATTTAGAATAAACAACATTTAAAAGTAATACCTAAAACCCATTGCTTGTAAAATTAAATTTTTGTTTTAATTTAAAATGTTTTTCTTTTTAGGAAGTAATTCCCCTGCAAATGAATCGTGACATTGACCGTATTACCGAACTGTTTGTCCCAGAAAACGCAATAGAAAAAACCAAATCCGAAGCACTATTACTTCCTCGACTAGACATTGGTAAGATGGACACACAATGGGTACAAGTATTGGCTGAAGGTTGGGCAGCTCCACTTGGTGGTTTCATGAACGAAGAAGAATATTTACAGGTATTCAATAACATTTGAGACTAAAAATTATTTGAAAATTGTAACGTAAGTAATATTATAATATAATATAATATTATTATTATTTGCAGACTTTGCATTTCAATAGTTTTAGTGAGGATGTTAACCAATCCATACCTATTGTTTTGCCCATAACCACTGATAAAAAGGAACAGCTATTTGGCTGTGAAGAAATTGCTTTATGGTATAATTCAAAACCGATAGCAATACTTCGTAAACCATCATTCTATCCACACCGTAAAGAAGAACGAGTATGTCGTCAATTTGGAACATCGCATCCCAATCATCCTTATATAAAAGTACTTAATTTTTTTAGGCACTTTTTGCCATTATTGTAATTGATATTTTATTTATTATATTTCAGACAATTTATGAAAGTGGTGATTGGTTGGTTGGTGGTAACTTAGACGTTATAGAAAGGATCTTATGGAATGATGGTTTGGACGATATTCGTTTCACACCAAATGAACTCCGTGCAAAATGGAGAGAAATGAAAGCAGATGCAATATTTGCTTTCCAACTTCGAAACCCAATACATAACGGCCATGCACTATTAATGCAGGTTTGTATTATTATATTTTTCTGTATTAATTAATTAATTATTATAGTTAATATAATGATATTTAATTAGGACACTAAGAAAAAACTTCTTGAACGCGGATATAAGAAACCAGTGTTACTGTTACACCCTCTTGGTGGCTGGACAAAAGACGATGATGTTCCACTTCATGTGAGAATACTTCAACACAAAGCTGTACTTAAAGATGGAATTTTGGATCCAGAAAATACTGTGTTGGCTATTTTCCCAGCACCTATGAATTATGCTGGACCTACAGAGGTATAATTTCTATAACATAGAATAATAAGTTATTTGTTTTTTCATATTTAGTAAGCAATAATGAATGGACAATTTAGTAGATATTTGTTTAAAATCCAATCTTACTTTGTTATAAAATATTAAATTTACCATAACTAAGTATTTTGGATAATATAACTTTGATTTTTAGGTGCAATGGCATGCCAAAGCTCGTATGTCTGCCGGAGCAAACTTTTACATTGTGGGCAGGGATCCAGCAGGAGTTCCCCACCCAGATCCTAACACATCGGGTGATTTATTTGATCCCACTCATGGTGCTCGTGTGTTGACTATGGCACCAGGACTGTCAGACTTGGAGATCATTCCATTTCGTGTAGCAGCCTACGACAAAACAAAAAAAGCCATGGACTTTTATGATTCTACCCGGCATAATGATTTCAACTTCATTTCTGGCACAAAAATGAGAGGTACCTATTATTTTTGTTGCAAACATTTTATCTAAACTAATCTTACCTATACATTTGTATACAACTAATATTTACACTTTTAGGTCTCGCCAAAGATGGTGTCGAACCACCTGCTGGGTTCATGGCATCTTCTGCCTGGGAAGTACTCGCCAGCTATTACAAATCATTGAACAAACTTTGAACAAGATTTTCATTTATTTATATTTGTCCATAATGGACAGTGGACATTCCTATTTTAATGAACTAACAATCCCTCCATTTCTTTTTAAACTTCTTTACTTCTATGTGTGTGAGTTATTTTAATTTTTTGTTTTTTTTTTCATTATTTTGGTGCGTTGAACAATTTATATTAGTAGTATATAGAATAGCTTTTTTTATTATTGTTATTATACATTAGTATAATACTTGTATACGTTTGAATGATAATATTTATTTTGAAAAAATGACAGTAGTATATTTAATTTGTATAGTTTAATTACAGCCATTGAACTAAAAATATTATAATGAACAGTTAAACGACCAAAGTGTATACTCCTATTCATATTGACTATTAGTCTTAGATAGTAATATATTATATTATATAAATTAGTTGTTTTCAGAATGTATTTTTTAATATTATTCTACTGCTATTGCCTATTGATTACAATATTGATACCAATGGCTTAATTCATGTGTTACCATTGTTAAACATTTTAATTTTAATTTAAATATATATATTTTATTTCTAAATTGTTTGTCAATGTGTGCTTTACTATTTTATAGTAGAAAAATATTCAGTTGGTTCCCTAACTAATAAAGTATATACTTACCATTTTGTATTTAATTTAGTACTAAAACAACACACATAACATTGTTATTCCAATAATATTATTATTTAACAGTTTTTGCCCTAGGCTAATAAATTACCCATAACCTAAAATGTACATTGTTTTATAGTGGGCAGAGCCTGATTTACAAATTTCGTGGCCAGGGACTTAAATAAAAAGAGGCCTCATATAAATGTATTATCTTATTTAAAAATGTATATTTTATTTAATATAATTACATGTTACACTTAATTACATTGATCTTTTTCTAGGGTCTTTCGAAAACTCATCAATAATGTCATCATATGATAATTGTTTTGCTATTTCATGTTCTACTGTTAACATAGTCAGATTATCAAGCCTATCTTGAGATAAACATGATCTCAATCGAGTTTTTAAACGTTTTAATGATGAGAATGATTGTTCGCCGCTACAATTTGTACTAGGCATGGTCAAATAAATTTGTAACACAGTTTCAATATTAGGAAACGTATGCATTATGTTCATCGATTTTAGATATTTAAGTTGGTATTGAGGATCATCTATAGTCTTATCATCGATAAACAATGACATTTTTAATTCTTGGAATTGTAGCACCTCATCAAAAAAAATTTCTTTATCCAAGTCATCGAGGAAATGATCCAATAAATTTGATGTATTCTTGATAATATCTGACTTTTTCATATTGTTTTTGAATAAAAAACTAAACTTTTTTTCTATTTCTAAGTAAGCACTATTTCTCTTTTTAAGTTCAAAAATTATCACAAATAAAATAATATGTATTAATAATAAAATTTTCTGACAATATGTATCATTCTTTTTTTTTAATTTTATGATTCTACAAAAAAAATATTCAATGCATTAAATTATTGAAATAATTACAAAATTTTAATATTCAAAAAATTACAAACTAGCAAAAAATATGAGGGCTGCTCCAAAATTGGGACCGGGTGACTAGTCACCCAAGTACCCCCCTAAATCAGGCCCTGATAGTGGGTGGGATAAAGTACTTACTTGTAAAGTTAGGTTAGCTTAAAATTTCAAAACTCAGTTAAAAAAAATATAATATATACTTATATTATTGGTACCTAGTGAAACCCATACTAACATTATCTATGTATAAAGATAATCAAGATCATTTATGTTATTGAGATAACTTTATTTTATATGAATACTTTAACAATTACTTCAATAGTCAATAGCTACCTACATCACTGTAACTATTACAGTGCCATATAAACTATCATTATTCTCAAATATAATAGCCAATAAGTACTCAAACTACTATATTTTTTTGATTTTCTATTATTTACAATTCTTTGCAATATCCAGTTTAAATGCAATGATTTATCATTGTTGTCAATTAATATAATTGGCCTCTGTCCTGTATAATAGTCAATACATAACAAAGGCATTTGCATGCACCTTAAACAATTTACACTGAATTTTCGATTTTAAAGCTAATACGAGTTACGGTCCGGTGGGTAAATAATTACGGCTATATGAAATCTCTAACCGCCAAGTTACATACAACTCAATAAAATAAATAATTAGTAATTACAAATGTCATTTCCACCATATTTTATATAATATTTAAAAATATTTAAAATCGTCTATAATAGCGTTATGAATTTATATAGGGGGTCTATAGCCTATTATATTTCTGGTACACAACATAATATACTCTAAAAATGTAACTAAAAAAAAAATACGGATTGGGGGAGGGGGGGGGCTAAAAATATTCCAGGGGGCCTATAGCCTATGTCTATAATATAATATGATCTACCTATATGTACATATACCCAACCGTAAAAATCTACATTTTTGTTAATTTGACTTGCGTGTATAATAAATAATAATATAGGTAATTTCACGTTTTGTGTGACTTATACCCATCTAAAAATTCGAATAATTTGACAAAGAAATCAAACAACTAAACAAGTACTTTATATTTACCCCAATTATATTCACTTCGGTTGATTTGTCATATAAAGTAAAAAACGCCCTTCTCCTTTAAAATCTATATAACATTACGAACGGCGCTTGAAACACGATCTTCCATCCCTTTCATAGTTAAAAACTAACATTTTCAAATTTTCGAATTTTTTTCTACAAAAATGTAACTCATCGATGCCTTAAATTTTCTAGCTTAGTTTTGAAATTCGCTCGGAAATCCTTCCATCGCAAAATTCGTAAAAAAGTAAAATATGTATGGAAATGGCCAGCAACAGGTCTTGACCACACCAACCAATAAACCAATCTTGTAGAACGACACGTAACAATACCATTGATTAAATACACATGTGTATTTAATCAATGCTAACACCAACGTGCTTAGCTCAATCTGTAGCCGCATCAGTGGTCGTGATTGCCGGACAAATAATGATGATAACTGATGAGTGTTGTTGTTCTAAAAAAAAAAATAGCCTATAATATTATGTCGGTGAATCGTGGATGAATTTTTGTATATTATAGGTTTCTACGTTCGTGCGTACCTACTCTTGTAAGTTATTAATATGATGTATAACAAATTGTAACAATGATATCTTTTAGTTTCTGTATAACAATGGGATACAATAATTTGCAAATCAATGTTACACGTTATATTAGTTGGCAAAATTTCACTTACAAATACCGTCTCTAAAATAACACGGAACCAGCTGCAGCAAAATGTTCAACAATATTCTTTTTACCTATGTGTTACAGATATTATTACCTAGGTGCCTAAAAATAATGTTGATTCTATTTCAATAATTTATTAATAATTAATATTATACTAGTTAATTATATATTATATTAACTCCTGAAGCATTTTGTTCAAGAAAAATAGATAAATTGGATTGCAATAATTACGCCATTATGTAAAAAATAAATAAAAGTAATAATAACGTTTATATACAAAATATATTTTAAAGGACATAAGAACACAGTGAACACCCTTGTTTATGTTTAACCCTATGGTCATTTATATAGGTATACGAGTATAAGTATATTATTTATAAGCGTAGAATTTATTTTTATGGTATTTTTAGGTTACTATAAGATCAATTTATGAGAATCCTTGTTTGAAATTGTTAGGATTTTTTTCAGAAATAAAAATTTTATAGTATTTATATAAATCGAAAAAAAGACTATTTACAATAAATGTTAATTGTTAAAAGCTATTAAAATATCCATTATTAATGTTTATTTGTTCATAATGATTTAATATTAGCAGTAATCGTGTTCCTCTAACAATTTGTTATTATTATTATTCTTAATTTAATTTACATTTATACTTTTGGCATTTATCCACAAGTGACCCTGGAATAATAATTTAATGATGAATTTAATTGTTAATATATTAATGGGAACATAAATTAAAATAAACTGCGATTTCCAGCTTCTATTCTTGTACTACAATATTATTTTATAATTTTATATTTTATTTTATGTTTTTAATGATTAATAATATGATTCCTATTTTATGTCAGACGGTTTGATCTAGCAACTGCTACGACCACTGTGCAATTTTTCAAATCATAAACAGTTTTGAAAACGTCCAGAAATAAGTACGTTTAAGACCGTAGTAAACAAACTTATACGCGTCAACAGTAGGTACCTACTGCAGGAGATGAAACCTACGGGTGCCCCATTCGAAATTCTGCAAAAAATACACCCACGTGTAGGTAACACACCTACAGTTCCAAAACATACAGTACCTCCCCCCTCCCAATGGCCTTAGTTGCCACGGGATAAAAATAAAAAAAAAAAAGTACTGGAGATGCTATACGTCCCTAAAATTCCAAAAATATTTTGTATTTTATGCAACACCATTATTAAGGACTAAAATAATGAATGAATATATATTTGTTATGTTCTTGTGTTTTAAGCTGCAGTTACAGAGATCCTAAACTAAGTGGGTACCCATAACTGTAAATAATTTAATAATGTGAAAATAAAACGTACCTGCTGCAAATGTGCAATCAAATATTATAGTATAATATGTAGATTGTAGATATTATACGTTTATACAGTATAATTTATACATACAATAATAATATAGTATACTGCAGCAGTGTTATGTGCAGTGGCGCAAATAGGGGGGAGGGGGGCTTGGGGGCTTAGCCCCCTCTAAATATAATAGTATACCATTCTTAAAAGTATGTACCTATAAATTATAATTTAAAAAAAAATGTATTGGGGCTTGAGTCCCCCCTCAACATTTTTCCTATTTGCGCCACTGGTTATGTGTAACCGTGTAGGTAGCCAGTTAAATACAGTATATATAATTTATTTTTATTGATCATGAAGCCCGGCGACTATGGCCATTAGCTGTTGGTTTTTTGTTTGTATAGGGGAAGAAATTGTAGGTTTGTAAATACGTGTGTTTTTTTTTGATTTGACAGATTTTTTGGTTGGCACCCGTATAGGCATCTGCCATGACCGGTTTGGGGATGGCGGCACTTCTCTCCGGACACCGTGACTTGCCCGAAGAAAAATGCCACCCGCGGCCGAGTTCGAACCGGCGCCGGTATGCGTCGCAACCGACGCCTTAATCCGTTCGGCCAATCCGTCCCCCACAGTATATATTTGGTACCTACCAATAGCGTATATATTCAGTTATAATATTATATCATTTTAAAATACACAAACAATAAAATCAAAATCACACAAATATGCATCATAATATCTGCACTGTAGTATACTAGTATTATAGGTATATAATGTACTAACTGGTACAGAGTATAATAATATTATACAAGAAAACCATTATAACGTGATCGATGATAGGGCCAACCGTTTAAACACCTTTTATTGAAAACATAACACGACCGTTTTAAGAGTATTCTTTGTTTAGCGATCTGCCAATAATTAGTCTTCTGATTTCACTGGTCCCTGCACCAATTTCGTACAGCTTGGCATCTCTCAGCAATCTGCCTGACGCGTAATCGTTTATATATCCGTTTCCACCTGTTATGTCAGTGGACAAATATATTACCTATGCTTAACGATACAACAAGGAAGGTAAAGCCGTTAAGGTATGACACTTACCTAGACATTGTATTGTGTCCAATGCCATTTTAACAGCGTTTTCAGCAGAAAAAAGTATCACTCCGGCACAGTCTTTGCTGCACACATGTCCTTTATCGCAAGCTCTACTTATGTTGTATAGATAATTCCTAGTGGCACTCAATGTTGTATACATATCAGCGATTTTAGCCTGAAATGTATTAGAGAAGGATATGAGTTGAGTAAATATAATATCTATATTTTTTGATGTTTTTTATGATATTATATTCTATTCGACCTATATAGTAATACTATATATAGAGTTATTATATAGGTACAGTAGTAGGTACTGCAGTATAGGCTTAGAAAGTCGTACAAAACATTATATAAACGGTTATTATTATATTTCAATATCTAAATGAAAGTCTAACAAATTTAAAGATAACCAAAGACCAAACATTTCACTATTCTATGGCAATTATCCGGTATAAATATTAAATTATTTATCTGACCTACCTGTTATAAACAATGTACGTAATATTTTTAAGCTATTACCTGAATTAATTGAAACTCTCCAATTTTAGTGTTGAACTGTTGTCTAGAATGAACGTAATCAAATGTCAGGTCTGCACACGCTTGCATTAATCTAAAATATAGACATTACAAAAATAACAACTGAATAATAGTTTATAATAGTGATTAATGATATAATCATTGATAATATATTTTTGATTATAAATTTTAACTCAACATACCCAACAGGCCCACCAGAAAGCACCATCCTTTCCAAGTCTAGTCCTGACATTAAGACGTATACGCCTTTATTTTCCTCACCTAATACATTTTCAACTGAAATAAACATAAAATAACACCTGCTTAAACAATCGTGTTTTATAGAATTCAACATGCGATGTATGAGCAGTTTTTGTGTTTCAATATTTTAAATTCCTAATCATAACTCACTTGACAATTAAAATATCGTAAAAAAACACAATAAGAACACAGATGAAGTTTCTACCTTTAAGTTTGTTAATATAGGTTAATTCACTCTAATATTTAAGTTAAAAACATTCAATTGGTTTCGCTGAACTCAAATTTAATAGGTAGTTTTATGTTTGTAACTTTATAAGACGGAGACTAATGACTATTAAGGATGATAGGTTAATATTATTGTACGTACAATACCAATACGCTTTAACTCGGTATAGGTAATAAGTATAATATGTGTGTTATAATTTACAGGATAAAACCAAAATAGTAACTAATATCAATACGAAATATGAAGAGAAATGCGGAAATTTTCTTTATCCAAAGACAGCAGTAAACTGGAGATTGAACCAATAGAATCCCTGCCAGCAGGATACGAATTAGACTGGCCAACCTGGAGACTCAGAGTAATAACTAATAGATAACTAACATTATTGTCAATTTGTAATACTTTTCAAAATTACAACAATATTTGAGTAACACCAGTGCATTATACATTGTATAAATTATTTCATGATTTATAACTTAAATCATATAAGTTATACTTACCAGGTACTTTGCAATCTTGGAAAATAAGTTCACAAGTGTTAGAACCTCTCATGCCAAGTTTATCGAGTTTTTGGCCAGTAGTGAACCCTTCATATGTTTTCTCAATTATAAACGCAGTAATACCATGCTGTTTTTTAGCGTCTGGATTCGTTCTAGCATACACCTATAGAAAAATATAATTTTTAATCGTAATTAATAATCATTATTATTATAAATTGTTTTGCATTTACATGTCATATACAATTAATATTATATACGTTTAAATTTGTTTTTTTAACATACAATTATATTTTCATATTAATTTTTATCATAACCGAATGAAAATGTATAGGTACCACTAGCACATCGGCGTCTGGTCCATTCGTGATCCAAAACTTACTACCATTTAGAATATAATGGGATCCTTTTCGTTCTGCTTTTAATTTCATAGAAACTACATCAGAACCAGAACCGTGTTCAGACATTGCCAGCGCTCCAACAGCTTCACCTCTGCATAACTGTAAGCCAAACCAAAAAATATTGTTTAAAATTATAAATTTATAATTATAATTAAAATAGCACGGAGCGTAGTTATATACGTATATTTTATGGCCAATAGCGTTATATTATTAATGCATTTGTACTAGAATTCTCGATTAAAGTTTAAAAATATATTTATAAATGTATTACATAATGGTAATACAAACCCGTGGTAAGTATTTGGCCTTTTGTTCTTGCGTACCGTTCAATCGAATTTGGTTCATGCACAGGTTAGTGTTGGCCGCGTAACTCAAGCCCACAGATCCGCTGGCTCTAGAAATCTCTTCCGTGGCAATGACATGGTCGGTATAGCTGCCTCCTGTACCTTCGTATTCTGTTGGAATGGTAATGCCCAGGAGACCTAGTGATCCCAGTTCCAGCCAGCATTTCTGTTAACAATTTTTAACGACCGACAAATAATTATCGTGTCATTATTATTATTATTATTATTATTATTTTAATTTCTATATGAACCTAGGTAATTAGGTAGTTATATAGACTATATTAAAAAGTTGTACGTATTATATAAAATAACTGAGTTACCTAATGGCTAATTCCTAAATTTTACATCATCTTGTTTCTTATGCAACATTTTTCTTACTTACCCGCCTAAATTAGCCCCTAAAAAAATCTTTTACACAAATACATAATTTTAATGGTTTTAATAAAATTACAATTAAATAAAAAATAAAATCTTTGTTTAGGAATTAGCATGTAGGTGTTGTCCGTCTTTATTAGTCTGGAAAAATATTTTAATTTAGGTATTTTGTTCACAAGACCTGAATATATGGACTTCGGTATATTATTATAATATTTTATATATTATTCGGTAGGTAATAACAATAGTAAGTCTGATTAGGTACCAAATTTGTTTTTATTTAATAACAATAGATATCCTTCAGAAAAAAGTCAAAGTATTACCTAATTATCTATTACCTACTATCCTTAATTTTATTTTTTTAAATTACCAAGTTTAAAATGTTTTTACTTAATAGTTAATACATACATAATATAATGCCCACATAAAACAGCCATTCAGAAAATATTTAAAATGCTTTTAAGATTTCAATTAAGTAATAAATAAACAGCGAAACTGTAAAACATTCGAACATATTGTATACTAGTACACGGAATATTGGCATTAGGTAGGTAATTAAATTACATATTACCTAGATTAAAATTAAGTTATTTAAAATAAACTGTTTAAAAACTCAAACAATTTATTATGTTTAAACTTTAAAACAAAAAATACAGTGTTTTTCAAAAATAAAAAAAATACACCAACTCTGCGGCCAGGGCCCAGTAGGTAGTTACCTTTATACCTATTATTTTTGGATATAAATTTAGGTAATATGATAATGTTTAATAATATCTAACAAACAACAACATTAATAAAATAATAAATTAATAATATTATAGTAACGTTCTATATACAGATTATACTCGTATAATATTATTATCTTATTTGTTACAATATGTTACATTGTTACCTACAACTTGTTCTAGATTAACAATTAACCGGAAAAATATTAATTTACTATAATATAATAATAATACGCATATATTTGTACCTACATTAATACCTTCTACAAAATAGGTAAGTATAGTCGGTATAGCTAATATTTTACTTTAATACTAATATCATGTAAATAGCAATAAATTACCCTTAGGTCATTGAACGTGTTTGTCTTGTCTATTTCAGCCGCTTTTGGTGCTATTTCTCTCTGCGCATAATCAAAAACGGTTTTCCGTAACTGAAAATCACCAAAATTAATTAAATTGAATGTCAACAATCTTGTATCTTGATTCTATGGTTATACTTATATACCTCAATATTAATATATCTCAATATGATAGCCTTATGTTTGCATTTTATATTATGTCTGTTCATATACTTATTAATTATCTTGTATTCTTGTAAGTATTGCTCATGTTTTTGCAAATTCTTAAATTCTAATAGCCAATAGGTATAGGTTTATTGATGAATATTATGAGTTTTAAAATTTATTTTATGATAGATATTGATCTCTAGTCTCTACATAAAGTCAACAATACGAACTCCTAATCAATAATCTATTAATAGATTTGTTCTTTATAGGTATTATAATATAATTCATAATTGTTAATAGCCTATATATTATTATTTTACAATAAAATCACTTATAAATTATTTCAGACTATAATAAACTTGGATCTACCTCATTATTTTATAAGTGATATTATAATTTTAAAATGTATAGTAGGTTGAAGGTATTATCGTTAATTATAAATACTATTTATTAATAAATTATAATCAATGGTATCATCTATAGAATTTTAATTAATTAAGTATAAAATATATTCCTTTTTTTTATACATATAGGTACCTTGGTAGGTATTATAGGTAATATTACTTTTCAGGGAAGAGGTTATATTGACATGACAATTTAATTTGTCATGGTTATTGATAAATTATTATAATAAATTCAACATTTTATGAAGTCTTTTATTTAAAGAATACTATTCTTTAGGATTAGGTGTGCTTGATTTGGAGAATGACGTGCAATGGCGCAACTAGAGCTGAAATGTTTGGGGGGGGCTGAAGCCCCCCACTGACATTACATGAAAAGTAACCCGTGGGGGGGTGATGTCCCCACACCCCAATATTTGTTCACTTAAAAATATAAAAAAATCATACAAACTAAATGAATTATTTATTTACTCAAGTATTTAATTAGGTACACTTATTTTTTAATATTTATATTATAATTTTCAAACATTAACAATAATATTTTTTGCTTAATACCTTTATACTATAATATATCCCCGAAATAAAATATTACGTTTCCCAATAATATTTCAACGGTATGTAAATCATAATTATTATTAGAAGTAGATTTTACAAGTTTTACTTAATATAGGTAGATACAATATTTAAAAGATTATAAAATAAAAATATTTCGAGTGATCGATATATCAATTAATGAAATGAATAATTATTAAACAAATAGTTAATGAATGTATTATGTTTTCGAATTGAAAACTCCAACGATTATTTCGAAGCATACTTTTGTACTTGGAAAAACTTCTTTCCACGTCACAAGATACAATTGGTGCATATTTAAAACTCGATAAATCTTCAACTGACAGTTCTTCGTCTTCATCGCATTCAGTTACCTCGCCGTTGATTATACCATCGATTTTTTTTATTGTAGAATATCCATGATTTTTTGATAACACATTTGTAAATTTAGATCTAGCGAATTCTATTCCTAGCCCTCCTTCTTCGAATTTAATTTTAATATTTTCTATGAGCAATAAACTATTTCTTAAAGTAACATTCGATTTCTCTAGTTTTGTTATTGTATCTATTAAACACTGAAAGTGTGTTGTAATAACGGCGAGCTCATTTTTTAACTCTTTATTATGAAAAACACTACGCGCGTTTTCAATACACTTCACTTCATTTTGGTTTAAAGCGTTAATAACACATTTTACCTCATTGAAATATTTCCCATAATAAATTGCTGCTTCAAGCCATGTAGGTACCCCAACGAGTTAAAATTGGTTGTGGAGGTAAACTCAAATTGGGATACATTTCTTTGAAAATATTTACACGTGAAGTTGCTTTTAAAAATATCTTTTTAGTATTTGAAATTAATCGATCGACATTTTGATATTTTTCTCTTATGACTTCAGCTACTCTGTGTAGTCTATGAGCCATGCACGTTACATGAATTATTTAGGGTAAAATACTTTAAGAGCTTCGCCAGATTTAACTATGTACGGAGCAGCATCTGTTATATTCAACAATACTTTTTCATCAAATATTTTTTCGGGCCATAAAATGCTCATGGAGTCATTAAATAATTGGGAAATTGTTTGAAAATTTACCTTTTGTAATTGCTCAACCGTTAAAACAATTTGTTTTGTACATTCTTTAGATGATAATTTCCCAATTATGACACTAGCAACATATCATCTCTGTACATCAATTGTCTTATCGATGGAAACCCAAATTGGACTGTTCCCTATTTCATTCCTAATTTTACATAAAACTTCATCATAGCATAAAGGTGAATAGTTCTTTCGGAGGGTAGATTCATCTGGTAATTTGAGTTTTAGATATTTTTCAAAAAAAAATTTAAACTGTGGATTGTTTAATTTAAAAAGTGAAATATCGTTAGTCAGTAGGTATCTTTACAGACCTAAATTCTATGAATTGTAGAATATGCAACATTTATGCAACTATCAATAAATATGCAATAAATATGCATTTTCATTCAAATATGCAAAAAAAAAATTAAACCATAGAATCTACACATTACGATACGTCGACATTTATAATCAAAATTATTCTAGGTGAATTGTAGAAGAACATGCATTTGCATATAAATCCGGGCCCTACTAATCAGTAATCTTTTAAAAGAACTATTATTAACATATTATGTTGTTTCACATCATGATATAAAACAAAACAATATTATTGTTAATTTTTGAATATTATTTATTGTATATTAATTGTTTTAACGAAAAGTATACCTATATTATATAAGTATAATAATAATATTATAATAATATGTTTGTAATTAAATATTAATAATGCAATAATTACACTAATTACGTTTTAAAAATGCCACGTGGTTGTCAGCAATATTGTAGACTAGAGGGTTATTTTTCCTAGGATCGGGAATTTTTTTCAAGGGATTTTTATTTCACTTTTACCTATCTCTACGTTACAGTTCAGTGCATAGGTATACTGTAAAATTATGTGTAATAATCTTACCAAATACAAAATAATTTATATCATACCGACATAAATTGTTTTCTTAAAATGAATATAAGCATACAGCTTATGGTATTTACCATAATACCATATTTGTTATAGGCCATATATAAAAAAAGAGTTTAAATAAAAATTAAAAAAATTAAATAATTACAATTTTTCCAAAGTTACAGTTTTCTTACAGTTCGATTTTTAAAGATTTGTTAATATCTAGGAAAGAATTGAATATTTTTTTTTTGAGGGAGCTATTACAAGTTTTGGGGTGCTAAGCCCTCCCAGCCCTCCACCCCTTAGTTGTGCTTATGAATTGACGTGGAAGGACAGAGTGTACCTTATTATTTTTTTAAATAAGTCAATTAAAAATTGATATCTTTGGATAGGTAGGTACGACATTTTTGTATATCGTTGCATCAATTACATCCCCCTTTTATTATTCGTCCAATTCAAGCACGGTATTTAGGTTAGGTTAGGTTAGGTATTTAATTATTCCTATAGGAATCTAAAATTTAGACGTGTTAAAATCTGTAATTACGTACTGAGACTTAAAGTTTAGAATAACAGTTGTAACTTGTAAGCACGTTTATTATTAGGTATGGTTATTAATTATTTTGCAGTTGAATACACCTCTGACTCCTGAGTTGCGACATTATCAGATTAGCACCAATAGCAACTACAGTCTGCATTTATTTTGCTGTGCCTACAGGAATGTCGACTGATTGAAAATAAATATTTTCTACTTACCTGAATTTGCTCATCGTTGAGGTTAAACAAAATATCGTCGATTGGATAGTGCGACAGAAACCGACGTGCTATTGTTCGATGACAAAAGCTTGTGAGAAATAAACTACCAATGCGAACTGAACTATTCATATTTTCGGGGTTTTAATGCGTGTAGGCAAGCTTATAAAAAATGTAAAAAATATAATTAATCACATGTAGGTATGTAAAATGCGTATATTATATGATTTAGAGGCGTATTATAATAAATTTATTATTAAACATACATCGGGCATGTCCTATAGATTATTGAAACTGAAAGTGTTTGCCTACACTCTACGGTGAAATATTAATCATTATACAGTTAATAAGGCCAACCCATGACTGTAGTAGCCAATAAATGGAAGTAGAATAGGTAATAAAGTACAAACTGATGACTAACGATTAATACACGTGATCTATATAACCGAATACCTACCGATTATATAATTGAATAACATGTTTGTTTTAATTTGTACATGCAATAGATAAGTATTGTAATAAATGACACGCAGAGGCGGAAATCATAATATACCTATCAAACAGTTCTTACCTTAAATTACATGAAAATAGCAAATTACTATTTTATAGTGTTGGGATATTACTCGTTAGGAAACTGATAAAGGTGTTATTTATTTCTTATGAGGTTATTATAGGTTATTTGGATAATAGTAAATCATAATCAAAACACATCACTTACATATATAATTGAACACTAATAAGCAAACCAAAACATTTTAAATAAATAGTTGCAAAATATACCTATATTGCCATATTGGTTTTATTTAGTATAATTTTAGATTCTGAATGGAACGATGAATGTATTGATTTTACAATGATGTATTTTTTATTTTTTATTTTTTTTTTGTGGCAATAAAACTGCTTTGATTTTGGAGAAGGTATAGGAGTAGGTACAGTATCTTGTTCGATGGGAAATCTAGTTGGTGCATTCGGGAGGTCAAATTTTAAAATTCCCAATAGTGTTCAAAAGCGCCGGGAAAAATAAAATAAAAATTAAGGAAAAACGGTAATTTTTACGAGAAAATTGATTTTGGTTTTTGGTGTAACTTTATAACAAATGACCGTAGATACATTTATATTTCCATTTTCTATGCATGATAAAATTTTGATTTTTTTTTTATCTGTTAAGGAACATTTTATTTCCAATTTTATTAGTCTTTTTTTCTACGAATATCAATAAAACTTTATTTGTTGGGTAAAAACCTTGAAAATGCAATACAAGCCTCCTACTATATTGTTACAATGACATTTGAAAAATATTAAAAATCCTTAGTCACAGTTTTTATTTATAAGCATTTAAAGTTCAAATCTTGAAAAAATACGGAAAAAATACAAAAATTAGCAAATTATTTTGAATTGAAAATTCATAAAAATTATTCTTTTTAAATCTAAGATTTGAAAATGTAATTCAAGATTTCTCATAAGTTTATCTACCTTTATCAAAAAAAAAAAAAATGTCTACAAGCAAATCAAATTAAATTTTTATGAGCGTTTGAAATTTATATTTTTATAATATTGGATATTCACTCGATTTCTCATGAGGTTTTGTTATTTTATTGTTATTCAAAAACGAATAACTGCAGATGCATGACAATTTTACTGAATGTTTATATTTTCATTTTCTATACACCATAAAATATTTTGACTCTTTTTGAACTGTTTACGGACATTGTCAGTTTTTTTTTCTATAAATATCAATAAAATTGTATTTGTTGTTTAAAAAAGTGGGAAATTTTAATGAGACTCCTGATATATATTGTTACAACAGCAGTTGAAAAATATTAAAAATACATACGCACACGTTTTTTTTTTAAGCTTTTAAAGTTCGAATTTTGACAAAATTTATCAAATTTAAAATTTAATAACTATTTTGTAGTTAAAAATTTATAAAATGTTCAACTTTCATAGCTAAGGATTTAAAATTTAAAACAAGGTTCCATGTAAATAGGATATATAAAATACTTTATTCACAATAATATCATTAAATATACTTAGTTATATGATAGGCTGACTAACCGTTTTCGCTCAGAATCGTTTTTCTTATAGAATTATATTATATCACTGAATTCAAATTTAACACCATCCATTACAGTGACCTGCTTGTAACCTACTGTATGTCTGTATAGCAGGGCGACATCCACTAATATTTTTTTGTTGATTATTTGCGAACACTTTTTCAAAAGTTTCAAGTAGGCAGTATTCAAGTAGGTAGTATTCAAGTTTAGTTTCAAGTAGGCCTTTGCATTTTAAGTCTATCAGTTGATAGATAACTAAATATTTTGAAGAAAATCTTTCTTTAATTTTCTTATTAGTTCTACCTAAAAAATAACTGACATATGTAGAATAAATATTTATAAGTGCCAAGTTAACAGAGTTCCTATTAGAATGGTTTATTACATTTATAAATGTAAATTATCTAACACTATTTTTTATTGATTTAAATATAAATACTTTGATTAGAACCAATAGATAAAACTTTTTTATTTATATTTGACAAACAAAGTTTTATAATTTTTTTTTATGGTTACACACAGGTTATATTAAAACATACATTTAGTTTAAAGTATAACATAATTTAAAAAGCATTTTATGTTCATAACACTACAAGTCTTTGATTCATATTTTATTCATCTAAATAATGTTCTTATAAAGTAGGTAGTTTATATAATAATGAGATGAGATTACTTAAATAATACATAGTATTTAGTTTAGTTATGCATAATTTGTTATTAAAAAGTTGGTACTACACAAATATATTAAAATACTATATCTATGCTACAAGAAAACGCAACAAATTATGACTATAATACGGTTTTAAAATTAGGTATTTACAAAGAAATATTGTTATTTGTTTATAACACACAAGACATTAAAGACATAAATTACAAAGGAAAAAGGGAACACTTATCATTTAAAAGCATCTATGAAAGATTAGTCAAATCATTTATACCATTAATTTGATAAAATCAATAATAGTGCTTAATAAATAATGATACTCGGTAATTTATAGTAATTAATCATCCTTCCAATTGTCGGTATTTTTTGCTTTAGTAACACTATTTTCTACTCTACTTAATGACACACTGATTTTTCTAAGCATTTCTTCATCATTGACAAAATCTATATTGCCAAGAATTCGTTTTAATTTTAACAAAATATTATTTTTCATATCTTCAGCATCTAGTTTTTCTTCTTTTATTTGTTCGTCCACATCAATTAGTGACCTTTTGTTAAAGATGCCTAACATATGAACATGTTCACATATAGTAGTTTCTCCTCGACTGCATGAACATTCATAAATATGGGCACAGATATTGTAACATGCTTGACACTTGACTATGCAATCAATGATTTTACAAAACTTTCGAGTAATTGTCACATAACCATTATTTGTACCATCTTCTAGTGTAACTCGCCACTTATTATTAGAGAGGGGAAAAATAAGTTTAGATGGATAACACATTGCGTTTTTGTGATTATTGGAAATTTTAATATTGATTTCTTCAATTTTTGTTTTTCTATTTTTCTGAATTTCTAAGAGAGCTGAAAAAAAAATGTGCATATTTTTTGACAAATTTGGAGTAAAATGTTTTTTGTTTTCACATAGTACTATCATTTGGTTATAAACAGTGTTAATGTTTATCATTTGATTTAAGTTAAGTGAATCTTTTAAATAACAGAAAGCCCACATATCTGCTCTACTAGCAAACATCTGATCAAAAAATATTCCAAATGATTTTGTTTCATTATTCATCTTAAGGTTATTATTAATATAATTTATAATTTCTTCTTTCATACTTTCATCAGATCCATTAAAAAATGAACATATTTTATCATAAATTTCATGCTGTAAATCTTGATTTTCAATATCATTTTGAAGCTTCTCTATTATTTGATTATCAATATACCTTTGGTTAATAACATGCTTAACTGGTGACATAATTGAGCACCAACTTTCATACAAGTCGTAGTTATCATCAGTGATTAAAGCTTTAGCATAAATAGAGCCCATTTTATTAAAAATGATGTTTAAAAAAAATGATTGATAAATTTTACTATCATTGCACATCATGAAACATACTGGTAGCATCACATTAAATTCATCACACACATACAATACAGTCAAAAATAACTGAGCACGAACCATACTCATTTCAGTCACCATGAATATTCCATCAGTTCCAAATTTATTTATCCAATTGTACTGATTTTGAGTCATAAATATTAACATAACATCATTAGGTTCTAAGTGTTCACATTGTACATTATTGGGCTTATAAAACAATATAGGATTATCAGGAGTACGTTGTAATTTCAGAATCCACCTATCTGTGCTGAGATCATTAATTGTCCTTTGTTTTAAATAATCGGGATGCCTAATTCCTAATTTACGTTCAATATTCTTAATATCTTTTCTATTTAACATATGAACACGTCCCAGCGAATCTGATGCCTTGGCACGAGCAGCGTTGATGACAAAGTCTGGATGATCTCCTCGTTGAATTAATTCAGTAATTTCTTCTCGTTCACGTTTGGTCATTCTCAAATGTTCAGATGATATGTCATGACCATAGTGTGTAGCACATAATAATATTTCAACAGAGCCATCTTTGTTTTTGACTTCTTTAATAGATGCTGTACATAATCCTTTTGCTTTAACTGGAGTACTTCGCTTTCGCACTCCTTTAGACTTACTAGTGAAGTATGTAGACCGATTACAGTAGTAATAAGAAAGTTTTTTACCATCCTGAAGAGTCTTGCAACCAGTAACACGGACGTAACGACTATTATTTTCTTGTTCAAAGTCTTCTTTCCATGTTAGAAATTCTGAAAATGTATTTATTATTATGTTAAATATACAAATCTTAGACGACAAAGCAGATTATAAGTTTATATACATTATTCATAGTATAATGTCTTACCATCTTCTGAAGTGAATTTCAAACTGCGTATGTCAAAATCAATACAATGGTCAAATTTTAAATGACTAATAAAGAGCTGTTTATTGTAAAATTTACATTTGCATCCTTTTTCCATACATTGTAGATCAGTGCATTTTCTAGGTCTTTTTGTTATAAAACCTGATTCAGTTTTATTTCCATTGTGCATAGAATCAAGATGGTTTTTCATACTTGTTTTATTACGAAACACAAATCCACAAAGAGCACATTCCACAGTAGGATACCTAGAAAACATTAAAATAATAATGTACATTTGTTTATGGTTATGACTATTATACTGATGGCTAACTTTTTTAATGACTCAATAACCATAGTTACTTTTAATTTAAATTTTGAACTACATACTATATATTATACAAACTATAATTATTATAATAATATAATGTACAATGTATCTGAATAACTTTCAATCGATTGTAGATTTTAATTAAAAAAATATTCCAATGTTAAATTATCAATAATTTACTTATAAAAAAACATCATTAAAAGACCTTCAATAAATTTGGCACCAACTAAAAATTATGCACCTGGTTTGTATTTATTATGAAATGTGATATTAAAGTAAAAGTTAACTATTCAAACATAATACATTTTAATATGAAAATTAATACACTTTATTACACAAAATAAAAATAAAAATATTTAAAACATAAATTGTGTGAACACAACATTATAACAATAACAAATATCCAGGACTAGATTGGCCCGGCGAGTTACCGAGTGAAACTCGATGGGTCGCGACATTTTTGGGCCGTTCAAGTCATGAGGGGCCGCTGACTAAAAATATGTTGAGGATTAAAAGTTGAAGAAATGGAGACTATAAAGAAAAAACTATGCAGGGAATAAGAACTGCCAGTTTATAAGTGGCCCGGTAAAGTACGGTAAACTTGGTGGGCCGAATTTGTCCAATCCGGTCCTACAAATATAGTGGCGTGTCGAAGGTATTATTTTGGAGCAATTGCTCCTTCAAAATTGTTGGTTGGTGGGTGGTCTCCCTGCCACAAAATACCTAGCCACCTAGGTGACCATAGATATATCGTAGAAATATCATATCCAATTATACAAATTGTTACAAAAGTATGCATATTTTGTAAATTTTTAATTTAAACTTTTTTGCTGAGTTGGAAATGCCGTTATGAACATCAAGGGGGTGGGTAGGTGGGTGGGTACCTTGTATACATTTTTATCCTTAGTCCTTACCAAAAATGAGTTCAACACGCCACTGTAGCAAATATCTAATAACGTTTTAAATAATAAAACAATGTAATGTTGTAAAATAAGGTATATACACAATTTAAAAGGAGAGCAAGAATTGGCTATAGAAATACGACATAGTGGTTCCTTTAAACTATATTATCTTGTTGAGGAGGTAAGAAGTAAAATAGAAACTGTGTTTCGGTAAAAATGGGTAGGAACTTTGAAAGCAAATTTGTTAGTAGGTCAGGATCAACTTGGAAGAGAATCATCTTTGCAAGTAGTAGTTAAACTAAAACACTGAGGTTAATTACCTGTATTTATATATTAAAATTTATCTTTTAAAAAGATATAGGGAACTGAATAAAATGTTTAACTACTGCACATATAAATATTGATTAATTATTATAAGTAAAATAGGATTATACTTTAAAGTTGACACTTTTCATACTTATGTTTTAAATGTATATAGTACACATGTATTCCAATATTACATTAAAATTGCATGTTAGACATACCAACTCCATTTAAATTCAATAAACCTTAAAACTACAACGCTAATCTGACCAAAAAAATGTTTAACAAACCGAAATACTTTAATTCAATTACTTACCTATATATATTGTGTCTAACAAGTCAACAATATTTAACTAGACTCAGGGGCAGACTGGAAATGCGGGGATCACCCTAGCCAGTCCACCCCTGACTAGACTGTATGTGTCGTTACAAAATTAATATTAACTCATAAAATGGTAACATATTGTGATTACATTTAGCGTTTTGCAGACAAAGTGAAAAAAATAATTGTTTATATTTATAGACATAATAGTTAACTACTTAAGTTTTGTTTTCTGTTAACTTACTTTTTAATGTTTTCATAATCAATGGTCACCATAATGGCAATAACAATGAACAACAATTTTCAATAATTTGAATTTGTTATAATGTTAGCAGTAATAATATACATCAGAACGTATAAATCATAGTCATTGACTACAGGACTGTTCAATTTTAAATCCTCTATAAAAACCAACCGTGCCATGCAATTATCGAACACACCAAGTATCTAATTTACACTTTGCACTCTTTCTCATAAACTTTTGATACGACTATACGAGAAAAAGTAAACATAAACAGACAACAACTTTGTTATCACCTTAAACAATAATAAATAACGACTAGACGGTGATTGTTATATTCTGTGGTGATAGCAATAACTGTTATTCTGTGATAGCACAGATCAATAGTGATAACCATGAACTAAGAAGATGTATATTAATATATAATGTTTATCTTCTTAGCTCATGGTGATAACATCATGAAGACTCACGGTTTAAGATAGTCTATCTTAAACCGTGTGAAGACTACAAGAAAACTCACAGATAATAGAAGATTTTCTATTCTTCTACTATCTGCATTGGGTGCTACTCCTATATTTGCACCACGATTTAAGATATACCGGTTACTCGACGAAACTTATATTTTGGTGCGCTTAAAATTAACGATCTTGTCATAGCAAGAATAACAGTTAGCGCTTTTGCATTATAGTGATTTCTCTTGGTACTACAAAATATTATATTATATTATATAATATTATGTATTGGAGCGCTAGTAGTTATTCTCACATAGTTGATCAGCTGTTAGAAATCAACATTTAAGCGCACCACTTTTGTTGTGTATGTACATAGGGCCGTTGAGTAACCACTAACCTGTATATCTTAAATCGTGATTTGCACATTTGCACAAAAAGATAAAATAATAATTATATAATGATAGACGAATTTTATTATAATATACAGTGGACGTATTTTTAATATTAAAATATTAAAATATTTATTGATCCTCGAAACCCCCAATCCTAAAATCCTGGCTACACCACTGAGGCACTGACACGGATTAATATAGGTGCTATATAGTATATCATAGCATATTATAGTACCAATATTAATCCGTGGGCACTGAGTAGAACGGTATATGCTAGCTATATACTAATCATACTAAACTCAGTAACTAGTATAATGCACTAATGATTAGGTATAACATAGAGCTAGTATCAGTGGCGGATTTAAGGGTTCAAATAAAATCGGCAATCCATATAAGAGGGGGCTCGTTCAAAATGTATCGGTAACATACTTACGAAATTGTGGGATTTTACTAACCTAATCTTATCTAACAATGGTAAATAATATACTAACACTGCAGTTTACACCATATTATTGTAAATTTATTTTATTTTTTTTGTGATAAAATTTAAAAAAAAATTAAACATATTAAGTGGGCTTCCGCCTCCGTACATACTACGAGGGGCGTATGTCAATTGCGCCGAAATTACCTTTTTACCTGTAAAAAATCTATCGATTGCGCCGCGTATCAACTCCGCCGAACTTTTTTATATATTGATTCCGCCGGCTATCGACTCCCCCGAACTTTTTTACATATTGATTCCACCGGTTATCAATTACGCCGAACTCTTAAAAGGCTCATGTTTGCTAATATATAGCAAACATTTTTGGCGATTATATAAATAAAAAAATTGATAGATTCACTTATATAAAACTAGCATCAAATCATTATTTTAAAAATTGGCCATATTGTATATTTTTATTACTTTAATTTTTATTTTTTTACCATACCATGCGGCATGTACAATACCTATATTATATTTTAATTATTATTATTATTAATTAATTATTTAAAAATATGACAATCTTACTTCATTTTGTAAAACTAGATATACTAAATATATAAGTTATATTATTTTAGGATTTTAATACATATTATTATCCGTTATGGACGACAATGTTTGAATTGTTTTTCGAAATGTTTTTATTTAAATAAAACTTACTTTATACTAAGTGTACCCTAACCTATACTGTTAATTTAAAAAAAAATTCTGTATAATATAATACTTTGGTTATTGTTTAATAAACAGTCGGCGGAATCAACATGAATAAATAACTGGCGGAATCGATAATCGGCGGAATCAATATAAATAAATAACCGGCGGAATCAATATAAACAAAAATTCGGGGAATTGATATTGAAACGGCGGAGTCGATAAAACCCCACTAGGAGAGGGATTCTGTTGGCATTTGACGACTAAAGTATTAAACGACCGTCAAGTCCGCCACTGGCTAATTTATAAATTATAAGCGTTTTAAAACAGTAAAATATACATTTAATTTTGAAAATATTGATAAAATATACAATATTAAATTGCCAATTTCAGTACAGCAATAATAATTAATATAAAATTTCAAATTTGAATGTATTGTAATGTTGTGCGCTGCAATGGCGGATACGAGGGTGGGGGGGGACTAAGGGGCATTCGCCCACCCCCTCGGGCTTGGATGATTTCTAGATCCGCTACTGATACGCTGGATGTAATTTTTTATTTCAGGCATTTTTGCACATTTTTCGTTAAAATACACATATTTACCATTATCTATCTATAGTATTATACAGTATCGGCATGCAGTAGGTATATTGTTATATAAGTATTCTTTATTTAGTTATAATTTTTCAGTATTTTTGGGATTTCTTTGTCGTCAATTTTGCATTAATTTATAGACTTATAGCCCGATTATAGGTAGTTATGATATAGCATATAGGTAAATTAATGACGAACGGCAGGTACAAGCCCGGAATAAGGGGGGGGATCAAGGGGGGGCCATGGTCCCCGGGCCTCGATAGTTAGAATTTATATAGGGGCCTCAAATTTGTCCATTAATTTTTTCATTATAGGCTATAAAACTGTATAAATCACCTAAAAAAAAATCGATGATTATTTAGGAAAAAAGCTTGTAAATTATAATTTATAAATAAAATGATACATTATTCATCATTTATTGCTATGTACCTAATAACTATTTATATATTTATTATAACAGGTGCCTAATATTAAATAATGTATTATACATTATTATTTTTTTATTTTTGTACAGGGACCTCATTTAAAACTTTAGCCCCTGGGCCTCAAAATGTCTTAATTCGGGCTTGGATAGGTACCGTTGCGTCGGTACCTTCAAACTTTTTCATACAATTTTAAATTTTGTATGGGATTGATAGGGGTAGAAAATGTATTTTTTAAAAGCGTACCTACTTAATATCATTTAAAATACAAGTTTTTTTTAGAAGGGGGTCTCCTAAATAAAATAATTTTTTTAATATTAACAGAAATTACGCTTGTGCACGTTCTTTAACTCACTATATTGTTATGAAATAAACTATAAATAAATATTATTTTTTGCACTTCAGGTTTTGAATGTTTTGATTTAATCGCGGTGATGATTATGTGTAATATTTTATGCTTACAAAGTTTCGACTACCGACGTCAGAGGTTTCTTCCGGTTCCAGAAATGGCAGGTTAGGTAAATACTAAATATATTATATTATGTTTCAATGTCGATGGTTGATCATTGTTTATTTTTTTTATTTTTTATTTAAAGTCAATTCCTAATAAAATTAACAATGAAGTTACCAAAATGTGTCTACTCAAGTACCTATAATATATAAAAACAATTACCTACATTAATATATTAGATTAATTGAATATTATTATTTAATATTTATTATGACGCCAATTAATAAAAAAAAGTGGTTTTTAAAAAATGCAAAAAATTTGTCAGAAGTGGGATTCGAACCCACGCCCTCAGATGAGGACCAGAACGCTCAAATCAAGCCTGCATTGCAGGCCAAGGTAAACCTTGAGTCTGGCGCCTTAGACCGCTCGGCCATCCTGACATGTTGTGTAACGTTAAAATTTGAACTATCTGTATGAACACATCTGTATAGTAATAGTTAATAACTTGTTTATTTGAACTACCTACCTAACATTTATATTTATTTGACATTTTCATTCGTGTATTTTTAGTTCGTGTTTATAAAAAATATTGCTCATTTGAGTTTACTATTTACAAAAGTTGTTAATAATTTAATATTTTAATTATTAATTAAAAATGTTAGCTTAGTCACAGCCCCTATTTTTCAAAAAAATTCGTACTACACATTTCTTTACAACTATTAACTAGGTATTAAAGTTGTTTGTGCCGGTTTTTATTTAATTTTCTGAAATTTTATACAATTTGAAAATTAAATTTTATATTTTAGTTACTATATCTTAATTATAATACTTTTTAGTTTTCCACTAATCTACAGCTCGATACCTATTTAAGGGGGGGGGGGGGGTAGATATAGTTTATTATATCAATGAAAATGACTTTACGGGAAAAACTCTCACGTCCTGTAGAGTAGTCGGATTTCGTTAATTTTAGATTCTGAGTGGAACGATGAATATATTGATTTTACAATGATGTGTGTTTTTTTTTTTAATTTTTATTTTTTTTATTTTTTATTTTTTTTGTGTCTGTGTACACGATAAGTAGTCGAAATAATGCTTCGATTTTCAACTTCAGTATCTTGTTCGATTGGAAAGTGAATATCGTTGGTGCATTGGGGAGGTCAAAATTTAAAATTCCCAGTAATTTTCAAAAACGCCGTGAAAAACTAAAGGAAAATTAAGGAAAAACGAGAATTTTTACGCAAAATCGATTTTTAAAAAAATTGACTTTGGTTTTTGGTGTAACATTAAAACAAATGACCGTATATACATGACATTTTCACTGATCGTTTATATTTGTATTTTCTGTAGATGATACAATTTTCAAAATATTTTGATTTGTTTTGAACTGTTTAGGAACATTTTATGTTTCCAATTTTATCAGTCTTTTTTTCTACGAATGTCAATAAAACTTTATTTGTTGGATAAAAAAGCGAAAATTTAATACAAGTCTCCCACTATATTATTACAATAACATTTGAAAAATATTAAAAATCCCGAAAATTAATTAAAGTTTTTCGAATATTCAATATTACCAAAGTAAGGCTTTAGCCCACCCCAAATCTCAAACGCTATTTGCGCTTATGACTTTATAATATATAGTATGTATACCTAGTACCTACTACATTACCATATAATACCTATAAACTATTTATTTTTATAGTCTTAATTATTAGTACACGCTTCTCAAATCCGTAGAGCACAATTCCAATTTCGATCTACACTTTTTATGTCAGGGTTCACTAAAAAATAGGGGCTGGTTAGTTAGGTATCTACCTACCTAATTAGTATTCATCTAAATGTCAGTGAAGTGATTATAATTTTATACTAGGGCAACATCTTATCAGACCTCTTGGCTTTGGCAAACAGGACTTAAGTGTAGTATTAGGTAATAAACTAATAAATTCCTATGTTTATTTCTAAAGGTGTATTTAAGCAAGTCCAAAGACACATTCCTCTATCCCGGCTTTTCATCGTATGCAGTATTTCAGTGGCGGCGATCCTATAGTCCAAGTGTCCTTCAGCACAATTTGTTGGGTGAGTGGGTGGATGGTTGGATAGTTAGGATGATTGTTTATTATACTATGACTAATTAGTGTAACATAATTAAAAACAAAACAATACTAAATATAAGTTTTGAAATAAATCATTTTTAGAAGAAAACGTAGTATATAATGTTATTTATATTTACTAGTAAATTGTAATCAAAATAATACCTGAAGGCTACACTGCTACAGTACGTGTGTACTCTGATTTTTGCGATCTTGCTATTTTACATTCGGAGCAAATCAATCTTAAATTTGACAGATTCGATTTTGTTTTTTTTTATGACTCAAAAACGATTGACCTTCGGTTCTTTAAATTTATCCCAAATGTTAATATTAGTATTTTCATTACTTGATAACATTTTGGCACTTTTATAGCTTTAAGGCTTAAAGCCATGAAACATCATCGTTTTTTTTTTAATATTGCGAATAAATAATTTTTTTCTCGATTAAAAAGCTTGACATTTTTATGATAAGTTCCTTATAAGTTGTTTAAAGTGTAATTGAAAAACAATTGAGCTTAAATGAAAACTAAATTTTTATGGTTAGCTGAAGTTAGAATTTTGGAAGAATTTGTCAAAATCTCGTAAATGTGCTAATTATTTTTCAGTTAAGAAACACACCAATGTAATATAAAGTCATAAACATCGTTTTAAAAATTGTCACCAACAAAATTGCAAAATTGTGCACCTAAGTACCAAAAAAAGTAATATTTAGCAATTTTTGTATCCAAACAACGTGTAGTACGTATTGATCGCCATTTAAATAAATAGTGTAGCGCAGTCTGAGGCGTCAAAATAAGCTCCTTATTTAATATTTTTTAAAATCTAAGTACTTAACACAAACGTCGTTTTAAAAACGGTTTTCAACCCTTTTCCTAGTTAGAACAAACATTTTTGGAATTTTTTTTTGGTTAAATTGTTACTCGCCGGTGCTGTAAATTATCTAGCTTAGTTTTGAAGTTCGCTCAGAAATCCTTCCACTACAAAATTTACAAAACGTAGAATTGACATATAGTTATCATAGCATTGACAACACATCGTAATAAATTTAACTTTCATATTATTATAATTTATAATATGTAAGAATATTTATATCGATCGGTTTCAATACACTGTCATACCATGCATGTGTACCTATTGTAAAAGTTCTTGAATATATGACCGTATTATCACTATTCACTAAATACGTATTATGTATACACTACTTTTATATAAGTCCCGTGAGTGCATATAACAATAAAACTTCTATCTGTCTGTTACATACTTGGTATACAGTATTATCTCTAGTTATTTACTTTGTTTATAGCTGACTGCAAAACAACGAGAACGTCGACCAGAATAATTTATTATTTTTTAATTAGTTGACAAAAACTTTTATATCATTAGCACGTGTGCCTTACATTACATATTTTCTAAATAGCACACCGTGTAAGGTCGTACTATATAGATAGTTTTGAGGATAATACATACAATCGCCAGCATTACCTTCGTATATTATCTATTATCCACTTATGTGTACTGAGAAATAATAATAATAATAATAATAATAATAATAATAATAATACTATATAGTATATATTATATAGACTGTTCTAAATTCCAAGGCAGAGCTGTGGTATGAAAACCATAAGGTACTACATAATAGTACATATGTAGGTAGGTTAAACCTATATATACAATATAATACGACATATACCTAAGATATCACGTCCTACACCGCTCATCACCCATCAGTGCATCACGTCTCACACTGTGTATAATATACTAAGATGGTGTTGGAATAAGGCAGTCTTATACAAGTAAACGACTGTTCACGGACAGCTGTTGCAGTGGCTTGTAAATTATTATTCGCAAGTATGAACAACACCGTCGGGATCTTGGCGGTTTTATTGGCAGCTTTCTCAGCACTGCAGGTAACCACCTATATAACCGACAAATTTAGACGGTTATAGAAATTTATAACTATAGAAAATGCGTATACTATCTACACTGCATTATGTCATACCATCTAATATATAATGTCATCGTTTTCGTTAGCTAGGTCGAGGCGAACTATCGTCACTTGGACGATTATGACGGTGCTGCGCTGCTTCCGCCGCACCCGCGGTGTTCCAATCAGGAGGATCCTATAGCTGCAGTTGCAGGCGTTGCAGCTGGCGTCTTGGAGCCTTTCACGTCGATTTTCATGCCACATCGTCACGTTAAAGGCCAGTACAGTACGACGCAGCTGTTGCCTTTTCCCGTTGCGCCGTTGAACATCGCCCGACCGTTTACGCAACTTCAGCAGACCCTGCCTCATCCACCTCTGTTCGGACCTCTGTTTTCCCCTTTTTTGTAGGTACCTTGTGCAAAAGAAATACAGTTCTGGAAAATATAACAACAATATCAGTTTTATCGTTTAATAATACAGATTCCTGCAGTTGTGTTTCACACGAATTGTTTTCAATTATTCATACTCGCTATACCTATATGTACGATCATGCATATCTACAATAAAATAATTATATTTTAATATTACAAGTTTACAATTTCGACTTAACGTTAAAAATGTTGTTTTTTTTGTGTATTTATAAACATAGTGGCCATATTTCATGTAGGTACACTTGCATAACATTATGAATGATTCGTTGTTATGCAAAACGCCATAATCTTGTTGGAAATACTTATAAACAATTAAACAAGGGTCATTGTTTTCACTTAAAATCAATAATTCTCCGTGTGCGTTAAATTTTTTTTGTTTTCTTCGATTTTGATTTTGAATTCAAAATATTAAATACGTGATACGCGTCTTTACGTTTGAAAATATCGTCGTAGAAAACAGAAATGAACTATTCAGTTATAGTAATTATACCCTACAATATTTAATAAAATTAATTTAATAAAATATGGTATTTTTATCGTTTAATAAAACATACATTTATGTACAAAGTATATTATACAAAATCTTCTACATTTAAATTTTAATGATACAAGATGGTTTAAATGGAGATTATAATTTATATTAAATGTATATTTTACAATTCCCTAATTATCTCAACTAGATATATGTTTGTAAAATGTTTTTATTATAAAATAAATTCCATTAAACTCAAATGGGTACTCAACGTAAATATAATATATTTTAATATCATGGTACTTTTATAATGATTAAAAATATGTTCCATTTTGGTTTCATACTTCCATAGAGAACCTAAATGTTCTCTATCATAAGTCATAAACTCATAACTTATCTAATTGACATTGATATAGGCAGAGTACACAATTGTTCTGCTAAGTTTTATTAGATGAGTGTTATAAATACCTAGTAATTAATTAATAAGTAATATTATTATAATAATACAATTAGTACCTATAACATAAATATATTTTAATATTATTTTATTAATTGCGATACAGAAAGATATACATATTAAATAGACATACATAATATATAGGTAATACTACGCAGGTCCTACATGGCTACATACAACACAAATTCACATCTACATTCTACAAAATATAATAATCAATATCATAAAGTATAAATTAAATAATACAAAATATTGTAGCTGTACAGTTTTTCAAAATTTTGAATAATTATCAGTTTTTAGTAGTACTTACATACACTTCAACTTATAAAACTGTATAATAATATATTATCGTCGAATTACCTATGTCTACGTATACATTTAAAAAAACGTTTGATTTAATTACGATTTGAAATTTTTGTTTGAGGGGAAGTTTATATGTACATTATTTTTCTCGTTCTTTTCCGAGGTTCCGTTAGGTCACGTTTTAAAACTACCTGGATCTGGTGGAATCAATTTGCCTATCTTTGCCACAAATAAAAAAAATGTCTGAGGAGGAATCAACGCAATATCATTATTTCATGGTATAAAATGTAAATTTAATAATACGTTCACGGCCGCAGATGAACATGCTGTACACACGTCCAATGCCGGTGGCCGATCACTTTATGGCGCCTTGGGCCTATAGCGACGAACAAACGGCCGCGGCCAACTTGGGCGAAGTGTGCGAAACGTGCTATACACATTGCGGCGCCGGCAAGACGGAACTGTGGCGGCACGCGCGCGACGAGCATGGCGCGGACCCGGGCCTGTCGTGTCAAGTTCCCAGCTGCGGCCGGCGATTCTTCGCTGCGGCCATGTGCGCAGATCATCGTGCGCACCACCGTAACGGCGGCGGCGGTCAGCGCGCCGATCACGACATCGCGGGCCCGAATGACCGGGCCACCGTTGACGTGCGAACTGTGCGGTCACCTGTCCATTAACCGGTCCAAGTACGACAGGCACGTGAGCGCGGCGCACCCCGAAGCCCTGGCCGCCACGTGCGGCGTGTGTCACACGTATCTGGGCGACGTGTCGTCGCTCATCGACCACGTGCAGCGCCGGGCACGCCCTCGAGATCTGTCCCGATCTGTCCGCGGCAGAGCAGACTTACGGACAGTTGATCCGATCCGAAGGGTCGCACCGGCGGAGTATACGTGCACTGTGTGCGGCAGCGTACGGCACAACCGCTTCATGTATGTGCACAGGCGATGCACGGCCTCGCCGATGACGTTTTCTCGAACCACCCGCAGTCTCCATGGTCGTGCATCACAGCTATGTGCAGCAGTTCGTGCACCCACAGCGCAGTGCCCGATGCACCCACGACTATGTGCAGCAGTCCGTGCACCCACAGCCGCAGTGGCCCGATGCACCACGACTATGTGCAGCAGTCCGGTGCACCCACAGCCGCAGTGGCCCGATTCAACCACGACTATGTGCAGCAGTCCGGTGCACCCACAGCCGCAGTGGTCCGGTGCATCCACAGCTATGTGCAGTAGTCCGGTGCACCCACAGCTATGCAGTACCCCGGTGAATCCGTAGCTACAGTAGTCTCGTACGGTCACATCGTCGTCCTCTGTTATTGTCGGTGCATAAACAGTTCACGATCGATTCGCTTGATACATATATTATAATTTTATTATACTAATTTATAATATTAGGTATTATGTTTCAACGGATGTTCTGCACATGTGAATACCATTATTGCCTTCATTATTGTATAATATTTATTATAATGACACGTTTTCGCGCTCTTTGCCGTTAACTTGCAACGTTTTGTTTCTGAGCCTGCATTTTCTGAGATAGGTATATAATATACTTCTTACTTATATTATAAGTTATATGCGGTATACCCTATACCATTATCAGGTACTTCACTACCTATTTCAGTACTTTTGGTACCTACTCATATTTTGTTTGAATAAATTTTTTCGCACGTTTTGTTATACTTTATTGTTTTGAACTTTATTATGTAGGTACACCTACACAATACGATTATAATACGATTGGGTTCAATGGCCGACCCAGAGTTCGCAATTATTTTCATATCTTTTGACGAGATATAATAAGTAATAACAGTATTATTGTATTAATATAATATAATTACATAGGATTTTATCTAATATTCGAATGAGTAGGTGAGGTGTGACTGACAAAGCTCTTCTCTGTATATTATATTTATCTTATTAAGAGTCACAACATTATACGCATTATATATTATATTTTTTTCAACATTGGTGATAGGTAGGTAGGTAGGTAGTTAATAAATTGTTGATAAATTGCAAACATAAATTGTTTCTTATTTTGTGTTCGCCTGGCCTCGCATTGTAATAATAGTAACAAGTAACAACATACCTATATTTTAAACACTACGCATTGTTGTTAGTTGTTACACCACTGTAGTACGGCAGTGTATCTACAATATAAGTATAACTGTAAACTGACATAATAACTTTACAGTTTTTACGTATTTTGACCCGCCGCTCAGCGATTACCAGTAAATAGTTACTATAGTGGGAAATTGTTACCGACGATAATGGCCCAACCACAAAATGTTATTCTGTGGTCCAATGTTCGTTTCACATTTGTAATCTCTGTCGACGGGAAACACAAGCTCAAATCTCTGTATAATAGAATATGTTATATAAAATGTACGCAGAAAATAAGTCACGTGCCTCTATTCCAAAACATATGATAATAATATTTTATGTAAATTAACACGAGAAACGAATGAATCGCGACTGTCTATATACCACAACCATACTGGTGCAGTATTTTCCAACATTCGATTCTTCGATGTATACCATATGTCCATATTATATACCGTAAGTCCGTGAACAAATATAATGTATATTATTTATCATACCATTATACCCATATATTACAGCTGTGTCGTTTTTAATTATATATTTTGTTCCGACGTCGATATAATATATTAGGTATATTATTATATTAGATACCTTCTAGGTGTCCCGCCAGACGTTACCTGTGCCAAAGGTTTTCTTTATTTATAAAAATATGTATATGCAATATTTCTACTACAGTTTTTCTTATAATAGTAATATTATGATATGTAACCAATTGCAACCCTATAAATAAACAAAAAAACATTTATTTTACAGACAAACATCCACTTATATATTATACTTGTATATATTTATCATAAATATTAATTATTAGACGTTTAAATGGAAGGCCAAATAAATCTCTGATTTTTTTCCAACCATAATTTTATCAAACAAAATATTATTAAGTCACTATCACTCGAAGATACGAATGAATTCTGAAATTGCCTCACATTATTATAATATAATAAGTGGTTATGATAAATTACTGTCGTCTACTATAATAATAAACTAATCACATTATTATTAAATTAAATATGAGAAGATTATATTGATGCAATGATGCTGATTCAACGTACCTACGCTGTACGGTTAGGTCGTATTTATTATAATACCTACTGTCGGTTACTCACTATTGATTGTTTATAGTTGTTTCAGTCGTTCATCGTATAAACAAGCTGTACCTATATAATATATGTATATATTAAAGATACGATACATTATATTGGAACTTGGATGCTGGTGATATTTCATAGTTAAGTAGGTACATACTATTCTTGCATATATATTTTTAGTAAGCCACCAATTTTTGCATGGTAGTGGTATCTAAAGGTGTCGTAATCGATCTACCTACCATAATTTTTTTATAATCTATCTAACCAGTCAAAAATCCAAATATGATTAGATAGGTATTGAGTATAAAATATGAAATGTGATTTATCGCAGTGTTTCTCAACCTTTTTACTGTGGTGACCACCTTTTTGAATTTCAATTTTTTTAGTGACCCCCCTACATATATTTTTTTTAAATACTCGTATAGAATATTGATTATTATTAATTATCAATACTAAAATTAGTGTTCATTGTACACTACATAAAATACATATAATATTATAAGTATTTTTAATTAAAAAAACGTATACCAAATATTTACAAATACATACAATTATTTTAATTCACGCGCGACCCTAAAAAATAAGTTGGCGACTCCCCGGTTGAGAAACACTGATTTATCGGATACACCACGCAATAATTATTATACTTTCATTCTAGTGGATATTCCACACCATTATACATTTATACTTACTCTAATTTTCGCTTGATTAAGTTATTGTGTCAACAATGATTAACTAAAAACCCATATGTCGATAAACATGAGTGGATATCAAAATATATGAAATGCGGTTTATCGGATACACCATACAATAATTATTATACTCTCATTCATTCTACCAGTTATCCACTGACTATTGGCGCGTGCGTAATGTACGTATATACTAGGCACTCTTTATTTATTGTATTGAACGGGTGATGACTTTTTACATTTTTGTTACAATATACGCATTTTCAAATAAACTATTTTCAACATAAAATAATACAGAATAATGAAACTACAATACTTTACGTGAATGGGGGTTCGCATTGGCATTTAACATAATACGCCCCATTGGTTCATTGGATAAATATTGTTGGCGATGGTGCAAGTTGGAATAAAAAATTGAGCGTGTGATCTCTGAGCGTGTGTCTTTGAGCCTCGAGGAACTTAAAAATTGAATAGAGATCATAAGGTAAGAAGAAGCTATTTTACCACATAACAAACTATGCATAGGAAATAAAGTTCCAGAGTTCCTCTGTGATTAACTATAGGTAGCAAGAAATTTGAACAACTATTTGTATAATAAGTATGGTTCTCGCCAGTTTTCGGTAGATTACACTTATACTTCACGCTATACGTAATGCAGCTCTCGATAAATAAATCGGTTTCCTTGTTGCAGCCTGCAGACGTAACGGTAATAATATAATAATATGAGCGGCGCAGCAGTGGAAATCGGGAACAACAGGTGTAGTGACAGCGACGGGACGACCGTGCGGGTACGCGTGATCGCACCGTCGTCCATGGGCAAACCGTCGAACCTAGAGGTGTTCAGGAGGTTCTTGCGGGACGCGGGCATTACGGCGCGCGTCGATGACTCGATTTACCGGGCCGGCGCCGACCCGTTCTACGCGAACACCGACCAGTTCCGGGCGGCCGACCTGGTGGACGCGCTGACGGACAGCTGCACGGTGGTGTGGTGCGCGCGCGGCGGCAAAGGCGCGTCCCGTATGATACCGTACCTGGAGGCGTTGCCAGCGGACCGGAAGCAGAGGATCAGGGACGCCCGGAAAACGCTTGTCGGTTACAGCGACGCGACGGCGCTGCACGTGTACCTGCAGACGGTGTACGGGTGGCAGACGGTGCACGGCACAATGTTGGAAATGATCGCCGATGGCACGGTGGACAGGCGGTCGGTGGACGCACTGGTGGCCCTGGTGACCGGCCGATCGGACCGGGTCCGGTACGAACTGCGGCTGGTCGACGCCGGCGGCCCACGGGACGAGCGGCTGTCGCTGCGGTCCAAGGTAGCAGGCGGCAACCTGACGCTAGTCGAGAACTCGCTGGGCACGTCGTGCTGCTTCCGGGGTGTCGGTAAGATCGTGTTCTTGGAGGACGTGCGCGTCCAACCGTACGCGTTGGAACGAAGCCTCGATCACATGAAGCTGGCCGGCGTGTTCGACGGCGCCACGGCCGTCGTGTTCGGTTCGTTCAGTGTGGAGGAGCAGCCCGCGGGTAACTGTAACGGCGTACCGTCGTCGGACGACCACCTGATGGCCCTGGTGTTTCGGCGGTTCGCGGCCACCGTACTGTTTCCCGTGTTCCGCGTCGATGGCATCGGTCACAGTTTCGTCAACAACCCGCTGCCGCTGAACACCGAGGCCACAGTGGTGGGACCGACGCGGCTTGACGACGCCACCGAAACATCGATTTACACTTTGACCGTCGACAACGTCTACAATACGGGCGCGCAGAGCTGTATTCGACCTGCACCTGTACCGCTTGACCAAGCAGCTTAGTCTGCAGGTGTAGGCCCGGTGTAGCTGTCGCAGGCGTTCGCTGCGTCACGAGGCATGCTATGTACCTAATACTATAGCCCGATGGATACATGGTCCTTACTTTTTTTTCAAACAATTATAATATTGTAAAATTATTCTATACAGATACCTAAATTAAAAATTTTGTAAAAAAAAATTGCCTCCGAAATAAATACTGAAGAGTTTATATAGGTACCTACTATGGTTATCTAGTTCAAAACCCATGTGCTGCGTGATTAAAACAATTTTGGGCCCATAAACATAATCAAAATATTGGTTACCCACACATACCTAAATATATTTCAGAAAAAAAAAATGTTTACTATATATTATGTATATTATATTTGATCATTTAAATACTTTTTTTATAAATTGTATGTGTTTGAACAATGAATTTAATATACGTAATAAATTATTCATATTATTGTATGAATGTGTTCATTATTCTAGGTAATATTCAAAAGTTAAATATAATATCAAAAACAGTTTTATAGCTACATCTATAATACCTAGTAATAATGTTTTAATCGTCGTACTCAGGTATTACTATGAATCCGATTTCCTTACCATTATCATCCTGCTAAAAAATAGACGATATTGTCAATATTACTAGTCAATGTTAATAGTAATAACAACATATATCCATTATCGATATATTATTATAGCAATATAGCCTATAGGAAACGTTAATGTATTTATATTTCTGATTAAGTAAAGAAAAAAACGTATTATCCGCTAGGCGCCAGGGCCGAATATCGTTTGATATCCTTTGTGGGCCCCCTCTGCCTCCCCTTAATCCGGGCTTGTGGAGGTTATAGAACTTCGATAATAAATAATATAGCTAATAATATTTTTTCCCATAAAAAATTACTATAGTTTTACTAACGAATTCGATATTTGATTTACTACTAAACTATAGTAATCCATGGGTCATTAATCAACTAAACAATTAATTCGAAAACAAAAGTCGTACCTCATCGTCCATCGATGAGAAATATTGAGAATTACGCCCATACAGTGACGGGATTATATGGGAATAGTTTGGAAGTTGGTCCAAATTGTGATAGTTATAACTATTATAACTTATAATTATAAGTAGATAGTAGATACAAATATACAGTATTGATTTTCAATCCCTGTCCGCCACTTCACATCGAAAATAGGAATCGAAGCCGCCACCCACGTGTCTCGCCTAGCTTAATGGGTACCTACGACGTCGCATTCGACTATGCCTTCGGTATGATAATATTACGTCCCATACTCCATAGACTTTTTGACTGACGTATACAAATTAAAAACCCACTATGTTGTCCAGTGTGGGGTGGATCCGATTTTCGTAGGTAAGTTGTGCCATTTCTCCACCAGATATGCTCGACCTGTAGCCAATGGCGTCCGCGGAAGGGGAAGTAGTGGCAGTTGCCCCCTTGGCTTCTCTTGGGTTTATTATCATAATCATTATTGATTATTATGCCCACATTTTAATACCGAACATCTTACGACCATACCAACCTTTAAATGGGTGCGACTCCGAACCACCACCGTAGTCCGGACTCCGGAACAGCCAGTTTACAGAAGTCGCCCGGTATGCACTATTAAATATAGCAACTCTCAGCGCAATTTCACGTGGGACTGATTGGATAATGTTCTCATTGCGTGCAAACCTCGTTGCTTTTTAGTTCATACACAGGCTGTGCATGATGACTATGGACTATACTGATTACTGATATCAGGAGTTATCTTATCTTTTTGCCCTGGGATTCAAATATTTGGAATCAGCCGTGAAAAGGTAAAATGAATAGTACCTATATAATAGCTATTTTGTTTACCTCGTCCATGATCAGGTTCTATTTCTTTATTGTTGTCTTTTAAACTGTAGAAAAATAAACGACATTTGCTCCAAGTTACTAAACTACTTTTTTTCAACAACACGGATGATAATTATTGGTTTAATCTGCCTAAATGAAATGAGCTTACAGGCATTTTAAGGTATTCGTTATGGTTTATAAGCATTTTATTTTCCCTTTTTTCGTTCCGGCGGTTTTACAACTGGGTGTTGGGTCAATTTTCAGGTATAGATATCATAATAATTTGATACCTACTATCACCTACTATAACTCGTTATAGTCGTATTTTATTAATGTAGTATTTAAAATAATCATATTAATATTATATTATATTACGTAGGTAGGTTTAACAATAACATGACGCTTATGATAGGCTATTGATAAACTATCGTTGTGACTTGTGAACTAATTTTGTCGGTATTTCTGATGTCATTATATTATATTATTTCGGCTTATTAAAATGCAATGGAACGTCAATTATCCGCACTAATTGTGGTCAAGGAGTGAGCGGATAATCAAAAAATTACTAAAGATGTATTATATAATATTATACATTGTAATTTGATTATAGTGTTATACCATGGTATGTAGCTACAATGCTACATACACATACGTCATTTTCGTCGATGATTGATATACCTGTATAAGTAAATATGTACATGATTAAGTATAATTTTATTTTTAAAAGTACATTTACCTGTCTACAGAATGTACCTGCCAGCTATTTAAAATAAACTATTTAAAAAAACCAAATGAAAAATTTTTATGAATCTTTTATTTGTGTGATAAACGATAGCTCAGTGTGGTTAATCGACGGTCTACTGTAAATTTTGAAAGTGCCTACGCGATATTTAATTGGATATCGTCAGTCCTGTAAAATATTTAAGTAAAAGTATTCGAGTAAAAGTATTCAAATACTTTTTTAAGTATTGAATAACTTTTTAAATACTTTCAGCGCATGAAGTATTTTGAATGGTATTTTAAATACTTTTTGGTATTGAATACTTTGGTTTTTTATTTCGAACATTTTATTTTTATTCGAAATAATTGGTTGAAAAAATATTATTGTCAACTGCAATAATATTTAATAGTTTTATTTAATATTCTGTATTTCTGTGTTAGCCGAAGCCGAAAGGTTTGGGAAAACCAGATTTCTAAAAAAAGTTATTGAATATTGAATAACAATATTCCCTTTAAAACTATTAGATAACTATTAGATTACCTACTACCTATGTGTTTATATTACGATAATTAGAAACCCACTTTAAAAACCAAAAGTATTTGAAAAGTATTCCAAATACTTTTTCAAAGTATTTGAGTAGTATCTTAAATACTTAAAAAAAAATGTATTTGAGTATTTACTCAAGTACTTTTTAAAAGTATTCTTTACAGGACTGGATATCGTATACCTAGGCGAGCGTATTTTTATAATTTGCTGAATCCTCAATATTTCTTCTGACCCGATTTCATTGGCTGAACCAAAATATTGCAACATTTACTTTAGGCACTTAGACTGTGCCTAGACTCAGTGCCGTAGCCAGGGGCTATGCCCTCCCCACATCAGCCGTATTTTTTTTATTGATTTAAATCAGTATTCAGTGCATCTATATAGTATAATATATTATACTCCATCATAGACAAGAATATTATATTAGTACGTCAGTACCAATGATAATATGAATATATATTGTATGATATATTTATATGTAATTAATATCTTCATATAGCAATAGAAATTGTATTTATTAATATTTTGTATTGTCCCCCCTCATTTTAGATATCATGGTTACGCCACTATGCTTAGTAAATAATGTGCTAATAAATAATAATATTATATTAATAAGTCGAAGCAATAGTACTTATTTTCCATGCGAACTATGTAGTTTCATTTATAATAGGTATCTATTATCTATAGGTAATACGGTATGTTATAAAATAATTATTTACATAACATTTAAATTGTTTATTGTACTACATACTATTTTAACGGAGCTAAATAATGTTGGATTAGTTGTTTTAAGAGATGTATACCTACTCTCATTACGGTATGCACGTTTTAAATTAGGCACCTATTTGGCTATTTATCTTGTACATTTATCAATGTAGGAAGGGGCATGGACCAATTGCGCCAAAACAAAATTTGTATTTTAGGGTCAATATACCAATTGCGCCAAAACAAAATTTGTATTTTAGGGTCAATATACCAATTGCGCAGCTTATATTTTAGGGACAGTGCGCCTCTTATATTTTACGGTAAATATACCAATTGTGCTTGTATTCAAATTTGCCGCCTGGTGGCTATCTTCAGGTTTAAAAATATTGTTTTTTGATCTAATTCCATCAACATCAACATAAACACACTAAAATGCTTGAAAATTAAAAACGTATTTATTGATCAATTGATATTACTGGTTAGAGTGACTGGTTATAATACATTTTATAACGGTATTGGGAATTTTATCAAACGTTATTATTATTACGGACATTTGATTACGGAAATATGCATTTGAGTGATGACGAAAACAAGTTATCATTATCATACATTTTATATAATTGACGATCAAAAAGTAACTTGTTAAATGTGAAGAAAAAAAATGTTTACTTATTTATATTATATTATTTTTTATTTTTTTTTATTTAAATTAATATCGAATGATAACTGGGCCTCACTGAGAAAAACTCGTGTGGAGGCCCAATATTATGTATTAATACTCACATAAAAAATGTATAACTAACTTATAACTTTTCCTTAGGTATTGTAAAATGTTTTGAACGCAATTTGTCTATTGACCCTAAAATGTATAAAGCACAATTGGCCTATCGACCCGACAATTTTTAGACTGCAATTGGTATATGAAAAGGTAATTTTAAGCGCAATTGGTAAACTCCCGTAGGAAGGTACTGTTTACAGAAATGTACAATTAATATACCTAGGACTAGGTATTTACATTATATTTCACTAATTCACTTTATAATAGTAGCCAATAGGTAAATGATTTTCGTTTCAACAGTATTGTCTATTACATATATTTAATATTTATTTATAAATATAAACGACAATTAACAAAATTAGGTATAAGTTAATAATAATTAAATAGACTATGATAAAACAAATTATAAAATAGCTAAAAATAAAACAGATGACATAGGACGTAATATTGACTATTAAATAAATTAACAAGAAAATGTCACAACGATTAAATAATATTGTAAATCTAATAATTATTATGTTTTACTCGTTCGTATATTAGATAAATGTTTTAATTAAATATTCACGTTGGAACTGAAGACTGAGATTTAATTAAATCGTATAAAGCTTGTTGGTACATAGGTAAAGTCAGTAAATATTTTATAAATTCATAGTTTAGACGTGGCTTGGTGGTCGGTGGTGGTTTAGCCGTGTTTGTATCGGTACTCGGCTTAGAATAACCGGGTGTGGTGTTCAATTGGTGCGACGAACTCAATAAATAGTCTAACGGCGTCTGGTTCGGGCCGAGAAACGGTTGCGCGTCTTTGGAGGACGACGCGCCGGGAGAGAGATTTGGGAGAGTTTGCGCGGGATGAGTGGTCGGATGACCGTTGGCGAGCATTTGGTTTTGACCCTGGGTCGCAGGCGGGTCTTGCAGTGAAATGGGACTGATCCGCATATCGGTCAACAGTTTTATCAGTTCTTGGTTGTAATTATTGTGACTGGCGGGTTCTATTTTCACCTGGGCCGGGACGGGGGAACGGGACGACTGTGAAATGGCGACGGACGACGAATGTAGTCGGTCTGTCGCGGGCGCAGGAGCAGGCGGCGGAACCGGAAGAGGATTTCCGACGGGTCCTTGCGACTGCATCGAAGGTTCGGCCTTCTGCAGGTTGTAGCCGATGTCGGGCATTCGCATGTCGGGGCCGAACGGTCGTTTGTGGACCACACCCGGGACCATGAGATTGGGTGTTGCGCCGTCGGCGGACCCGGTCGCCGCGGGGAAATGCATAATCGAAATCTGATCGCTTGCCAAAGGCGATGAAGTGGCACCGGTTTCCGCGGCCGGCGTTTTCTGACCCGGTAACGACGAGTGGAAGTTTTTGAGGACGTCCAACATTTCAGCATTGAGCGTAGAGCGCGCACTCGGGACGGGCAAATTCGTCGAAAACGGTGTCGTGGACCCGACCGTGTCGGTCCCTGGGACGCCACAGGTGGGCGTGCAGTGGACCTGAAAATAAAAATTAATAAGTCGTATAGCGGTGACGTCAACCGTTCCGATCATTCGTATCGCCGTTTCGTTTTCGGATGACGATCGCGGCACATAATAATATCATCGTAGTAAAACGAGGAAAAAATAATTCGACAATATTACTATAATATTACAATTATTATTAATACGTTACCCGCACAATAGCCGCGTGAACGCGAAATCGCGTCGCAGCGCGTAAGTCAAACGTACCTTGTTAGAAACGATCGCCACTGACGCCAGGATGACCGAAATCCCTCTCACCGAAATCCCTTTGAACGGCATTTTTTTTTTTTTTTTTGTTGCTTTTCCGCGGTATACGACTCGGGCGATCGCGTTTGGCGGTATACGTCAATGTTCGGGAGCGTCCGCTGTTTTATATACGCCTACCTATGCGATACCCGAAAAACGCGCATAAACAATTACCGTGTGCAGCTGACATACCATTATTACCGCACTATCGAATTTCTTATTTACAGAAGATGTGCGTGTCGTGATAAATGGATAATAACATATCATCGTTATGACATTGTACAGATCACGAAGTCGGTCCGATAGCAGTGAAATATCACTTGTTATAATAATATCACTCTTATCGCATTTTTATTTGTGTATATTATATTATTATGTTTTGACATACCTGCGCGGCTATGCCATAATGTACATAGGTACATACATAGCCACCAAGGTACCTACCTAATATTTTACTCAGTCGTTATGTACATAGGTGTACCTCAGTGGCGTAGCCAGGATTTTTTTCGGGGGGGGGGGGGGGCTGATCAGCTTTTACACTTTTACACATTAAATACGCGTTCTAGCAAAAATAGATGGCTGAAAAGTGTTAATACTTATAGTACATTTTTAAATATTTAAAATATAATTTAAGACTTTTTGAGTGACTATCATAGACCATTAAAATAATTTTTAAATTTTTTTAACATTTCGGGGGGCTGCAACTTCCTCAGCCCCTCCCCTGGCTACACCACTGGTAGGTACATTAATATATTATGACAGGGTAGTCCAACCCGCGGTTCTCGAAGTATTTTTTTTTTGGCCCATACCCACCCCTAGAAGAATTATAAAAAATAACTTTCTTCAGAAAAAGACTAAAAATTACTATAAAACGTAGGTGCTTCGAGTAACGTCCAAAACCATGATTACATTCAGCTCGCTACGCACGTATGTTGTAGGTAGGTATCGTGTTTATGTAGTAGCCACAGTGAATCTGAATTCTAGTGGTGAGAGATTTTTTTTTCTTTTGGCGACCCTCAGTGTAAATTGGCCCGCCAACTATAAAATGTTGGACCACCCTGATTATGATAACAATCCAATAAAATTACATTTCTATAATAATGCTTCCGTCAAATTCCTTAGGTACCCTATTATATACCCGTTTCCACCACAGTCCTTTTCCGCCAGAAAAAAAGATATGATTTTGTTACAGTACCTAGTTCTCATGTTCATATGGTAAAATATTAGTACCTACATAATAAAATCATAATATTTTTTTGAAATTCTCAGTGGTCTTTTCAGTTATTTATTAATTTATGCATGCATCTAGGTATATATATATATATATATAAGGGAAAATGGCTAAACGTATAATATATTGATCTATGTCAATATTATCTCGTGATAGGCACCCCATGATAAAAATATAAGATGGGTCGAAAAACCGAATGTTAGCAAAAAGGTCATAAACAATTTCCCGTTTCCACAAAAAAAAAATTTGGTTCCTAACAAATAATTTTAATTTTTATATGCAATATATCTGCAATATATCTACTATGCTAGGTGCATTGTAATGTTCCATGGAAATAAATGGAATAGTGTTTTGCAACTTGTAAATAATTAAGAAGATTGTACTTGTACAAGTATACAATATATAATAGTTAGTATACATAATATTATGTGTCACAAAACAATTAATTTCATCATCATTCCTGCGCCTTCTTCATCTGTAGGTAGTATTACGGTCTACTGCAGGTGTAATGATTGACTATAATAATGACTGACCATTTAGTCTTCCTCCTCCTGTAGGTAGGTAATCATTTATTATTTATTACTAATAAAAAATGGGCACATGAAACATGTATTTTAATGTCATTATAATTACCTATTGCATCTGAAAATGTCATTATAGGTATATATACATAAAAATGAAATTTAACAATATACCATTATACCAACTTGTTTTCCAAGTTTCAATTTGCCTATCAACGAAAAATATTTTTAAATAACAACAAAATAGCTAAAATCGTTATTCTACGTTCAAATATCTAATTTAGTCAAAATATAATCCTTAGCTATAAAAATTGAACATTTTATAAATGTTTTTTTTTTTATAAATTATTTATACATAGACATTATTTCGACTATTTATCGTCAAGACAAGTGTCGACTCACTGATTCAACGCACCAAACCAAGTTGAGTTGAATGATTCAGTTCAACAGAACAAGTTGAAATTCTCGGTCCTAGTATCTACGGACAAAAAAAAACACATTGTAAAATCATAACACTCGTCGTTATCTGTTCAAAAACTAAAGACTCATGGGGGGGAGATCACCCACCACGGACGCCAGTGCCGTATATGACTTAGGTTTCTATCACGATTTAAGATAATAAATCTTAAATCATGGTTTCTATATCAATGGTTAAATTTTAATATTTCAATTGCTAATTGCATATTGTTATACTTGTGTATGACGTGCAGGCACGTGACCTACCTTACTACATACCTACTACTTAACATTTTGACACAAATCACCACTTACCTACTTATTCAATTGTATTTTTATAAATAATTAATAGGTACCTCTAACTACTTTTATAGGTCCTTTTGCGTACAGATACAGAAGTGGGTAGGGACTACTGGATTAGGGAGTAGGTACTTATATAATAATATACAGTGTTATAAATTTATAAAATATATTTTATCATACAATTAAACTGCCAGCTTTTGAATGTACCTACTTATAATATATTGGGGTACATCTATCCAAAATTCAAAAAGAGAAATATTTTTATAAATACATTTTTTTTAATCATATTATTATAATATACATGATTATATAAAATAAATACATTTGTTTCTAGTTTACAGTATAAGTACTTATTTTAATGGTAAATAAAACAGGGTTTGAAATAATTTAAAATATCAATAAAATTCATCTAACAAATCAAGTAATATAAAAATCAAATATTTTTTTAATGATGGGCATTTTAAATTTAAATTTTCAATCGATAATTTATACTAAAATAATAATTGTTTTATAATGTTTATAATATATACCTATAATATATAACTCGATTTGAAATGTAAAATGCAACAATAGCCGATAGGTCTATAATGTTGTTCATATTATGTAGGAAATAATATATAACTTATAATTCTTTTTTTTTGAGACTTGTTATACAACAGAGCAAATTTCGACAGGTTTTGAAATTAAAAATTGATATTTTAAATCGAAAAAAAAGAAAAACTATGTTCAAAATCTAATTAAAAATTATAATAAAATTAAATCGATATTATGTAACAATATAAAATCATAAAATTATGAAATCAATATATCATTTTTAATTTAAATCAGAATAAACAAATATCGACGAGTGAAATAGAAATTATAATCAACATTTTTCAGTTTGATTTTAGAATAAAACATTTTACTTACATAAAAAAAAAAAATGTAATTTACTCACTTTCACATCATTATTATGATTGGATCTTTTTTATAGATGTTTGCGCATAACTATTGTTATAATAATAATATGGGTTTATCTAAATTTGACTAGACTTGTTAATTCATTCACAAAAAAAAAAAAAAAATACAAAATATTTAATATTTATAAATTTAAAT
>NC_042494.1:12803821-12805106 GCF_005508785.2 Acyrthosiphon pisum | reverse complement strand
TACCGTCTACTGCAGGTGTAATGATGACTATAATAATGACTGACCCATTTAGTCTTCCTCCTCCTGTAGGTAGGTAATCATTTATTATTTATTACTAATAAAAAATGGGCACATGAAACATGTATTTTAATATCATTATAATTACCCTATATAATATGTTTATAGGTAAATATATCTTCTAACAGGCATGCCTGTAGATAAGTAGCTTACTAGGTGCAAAATATTTCTAGTGGAAATACAATAGCTACGTCTGCTGTGTCTCTTCTATATTAAATTATTACGTAAACGTATTTACGTATATTCAGTGGCGTGGGCAGAAATTTGGTACCTATGGTAATATAATATTTACACTCCATTTAACATTGACTGCCCAGTTGTATTTTTTATATAAGTATATAAATACATACCGTCAATCCGGGTGACTTGGAACGATTTTGACGTTTTAACTATTGTAACACATTCATTATTGATAATTAAATTCTGTAAAAAATCATGCAGTGTCGCACACCTCCAAGGAATAGATTGAGTAAAAAAAAATAGAGTTCTCAAGTAAATGAAGGTTTATATAGGTATATATTATGATATTTTTGGTGTTTTAGTAATTTATTTTACTGTAGTTAAGTATTACGGCATTACTTAGTGAAAAAATTACATCTGAAAATGTCATTATAGGTATATACATAAAAATGAAATTTAACAATATACCATTATACCAACTTGTTTTCCAAGTTTCAACTTGCCTATCAACGAAAAATATTTTTAAATAACAACAAAATAGCTAAAATCGTTATTCTACGTTCAAATATCTAATTTAGTCAAAATATAATCCTTAGCTATAAAAATTGAACATTTTATAAATGTTTTTTTTTTTATAAATTATTTATACATAGACATTATTTCGACTATTTATCGTCAAGACAAATGTCGACTCACTGATTCAACGCACCAAACCAAGTTGAGTTTAATGATTTAGTTCAACAGAACAAGTTGAAATTCTCGGTCCTAGTATCTACGGACAAAAAAAAACACATTGTAAAATCATAACACTCGTCGTTCTGTTCAAAAACTAAAGACTCATGGGGGGAGATCACCCACCACGGACGCCAATGCCGTATATGACTTAGGTTTCTATCAGTTATCACGATTTAAGATAATAAATCTTAAATCATGGTTTCTATATCAATGGTTAAATTTTAATATTTCAATTGAAGGGCTTCGTGCAACAACGAGGCAAGTCCATTTTTATCAAAAATGAGTTTTTCATGGAAGAAATATCTATATTTTG
>NC_042494.1:12802285-12803771 GCF_005508785.2 Acyrthosiphon pisum | reverse complement strand
CCTCCCCTGGCTACGCCACTGGTATACCTACTACCTTTGAGCTTTGTTACTACCCAAAAGCCGGGGATGTACCCAGGATTTTAGAAATTTGGGTCTGCGGTCTGCCTTACTCACGAGAGGCCATTGTATAGAAACTTCAACCAAATAGGTATTACAAAGTCAACCAATGGGCTCGCGATTTATCTTATTAGTTATTTACATCACATTTTGATAGGTACCTACCAACATTCAATATAACTATATTACATGAGTCATAATACATTTTTAAGTAAAATGTAAAATTTACCTACAAACTTTAGCCTTTAGGAATTATTAATTAATTTTCATGATGTCTCCGTTTATACTGCTATAACTTATGACGTTATTTTATAAGTAAACGGATAGTGTCCACTGAACGTACCAATACACGGTTTAAGGTTTAGAATTTAAAGGTACTCTTGTAGTAGGTACCTACTTGTCCTGCGTTACTGCATGTGGCGGCGTCTAAGATCTCTCTAAATTATTAGTCATTCATTATTATTGTAACTAAGATATTATTTAAGGTAGGTACATTAATATATTATGACAGGGTAGTCCAACCCGCGGTTCTCGAAGTATTTTTTTTTTGGCCCATACCCACCCCTAGAAGAATTATAACTTTCTTCAGAAAAAGACTAAAAATTACTATAAAACGTAGGTCCAAAACCATGATTACATTCAGCTCGCTACGTACGTATGTTGTAGGTAGGTATCGTGTTTATGTAGTAGCCACAGTGAATCTGAATTATCGTGGTGAGAGATTTTTTTTTCTTTTGGTGACCCTCAGTGTAAATTGGCCCGCCAACTATAAAATGTTGGACCACCCCGATTATGATAACAATCCAATAAAATTACACTTCTATAATAATGCTTCCGTCAAATTCCGTAGGTACCCTATTATATACCCGTTTCCACCACAGTCCTTTTCCGCCAAAAAAAAAAGATATGATTTTGTTACAGTACCTAGTTCTCATGTTCATATGGTAAAATATTAGTACCTATAGGTTATATACATAATAAAATCATAATATTTTTTTGAAATTCTCAGTGGTCTTTTCAGTTATTTATTAATTTATGCATGCATCTAGGTATATATATATATATATATATAAGGGAAAATGGCTAAATGTATAATATATTGATCTATGTCAATATTATCTCGTGATAGGCACCCCATGATAAAAATATAAGATGGGTCGAAAAACCGAATGTTAGCAAAAAGGTCATAAACAACTTCCCGTTTCCACAAAAAAAAAATTTGGTTCCTAACAAATAATTTTAATTTTTATAGGCAATATATCTGCAATATATCTACTATGCTAGGTGCATTGTAATGTTCCATGGAAATAAATGGAATAGTGTTTTGCAAATTGTAAATAATTAAGAAGATTGTACTTGTACAGTATACATATATATAGTTAGTATACATATTATGTGTCACAAAACATTATTTCATCATCATTCCTGC
>NC_042494.1:12757867-12801113 GCF_005508785.2 Acyrthosiphon pisum | reverse complement strand
AAACTATGTTCAAAATCTAATTAAAAATTATAATAAAATTAAATCGATATTATGTAACAATATAAAATCATAAAATTATGAAATCAATATATCATTTTTAATTTAAATCAGAATAAACAAATATCGACGAGTGAAATAGAAATTATAATCAACATTTTTCAGTTTGATTTTAGAATAAAACATTTTACTTACATAAAAAAAAAAAATGTAATTTACTCACTTTCACATCATTATTATGATTGGATCTTTTTTATAGATGTTTGCGCATAACTATTGTTATAATAATAATATGGGTTTATCTAAATTTGACTAGACTTGTTAATTCATTCACAAAAAAAAAAAAAAAATACAAAATATTTAATATTTATAAATTTAAATCTTTATGAACATGAGATATACTCATATAATATGTTAACAGTATATCATCTGCCTATGTCATCAAACTAAAACTAATACTAACTAATCACAGCTGTTATATTCTTAGAACATGTGATGCGCAAACGACAAACTCCACGATGTCACTAAATATCACACACAATTATAAAGTATAAGAATTTATGTACTTAAATCTAAGTGATTAAATATAATATTTACATGTATATAATACATTCCTAAATAAATCTTATAAATTATTGATGATATCACTTACAATTTTAAATAACCCATGTAAACATTCTTAATTGTTATATTATTATGAATAGTTTAAAAATTAAAATTAAATCTCACATTAAAAATATAATAATATAATAAGTGTACATAATTATATAATTTTATTTTTAAATAATAAAAATATAATTTTTGAATTGAACAAATAGATATTTTCAAAATAATAGAAAAATAGTTTGAAAATTATCTAGTTTACTTGTTTTAAATAATTTTCAGTATAAACAATAACAATATTATATAAATTCACATTTCACATATTATGGTAATATAATTAACATTAACTAAGACTAATAGCATCTTTTAATTTGAAAACCAGTACTTTGTTTTTTTCTAATGTTTTTCAAATGCAAACCAAATATTTATAATTTGCCATAGTTAGAAAGCATTGCTGTTTTCCACACACTTAATGACTTATTCAACATGAGCTTTTGATTTCTTGGTTAGACATATTGACAACACTGCTCCAGTGAATGAAAACAATGCAGACAGCAAAAATCCAGAGTTATTTCCAAACATGTCCATTGTAAATCCACATATAATTGGTGCAAGAAATCTTGCTATTGCAGCGGAACTAGCTCCTGCACCAGCAACTAGACCTTTGTGATCAGATGAAGACTGTTCATACAATATTTCATTGTTAAATCCTCTTATAAGTGTACTCGAAGCGCTGATTGGAATCATGGCTGCCATAAATATAATTAAATTTGGTGCCAAGGCTAAGCTAACAAATCCTATACCCAACATTATGAAGGAATAAAAACATTTGGTAAATGGATTTTTAGATGGAAATATTATGTTTTCTATTTTTCCAGCTGCAAAGCCAGTTATGCCACCTGTAAGTCCTTGTAAAGCGCCAGTATAACCAGCTTCTGATGGGGATAAATTGAACTTTTCATTCATAGCAAGACCAACTGAACTAAAATATGCAAACAACGCTGCAGCTCCCAACATTTTCAGCGAAAAAGCAGGCCAACATTCATTCCAATTTACTTCCATTAAATCACTAAATGGTGATGCACTCTTTCTTTCTTTCTTTGGTACAGTTGTGTTAGGAACCGTAAAATAAACAACTAAAGCGTTGATTAGAAATATTATAGAAGTATAGCACGCTAGGCTATAAAATCCTTCACTTTTTTCCATCAGATGACCACCAATAATTGGTCCAATAACAAACGAGAGAGATGAAAATCCATTCATTCGTCCATAAACTGTAGTCTGTTGGTCAGCAGGTACTTGGTCATTAACTAATGTTTTGCACAAAAGTTGTGAGTGTTTCAAACATCCTTGAATAACACGAATTACTATTATGAATATCAACGATTTCACACAGCCTAGAAGGAAATAAGCTACGGCACAAATGCATATTGTAACAATGAGTACAATCTTTCGACCATAATGATCACTGAGTGCACCAATTGGTGTGCCAGATAGGAATTGTAGAAATGAATATGTAGAACCTAGTAAGGCTATATGAAAGTGACTAGCACCTAAAGACCGTAAGTGAGTGCCCCATACTGGTATGATGAGGCTAATGCTAATTAAGTCCAAGAATACAATAGCATAGATATATGAATATTTGAACATGGCTGGAGAAAGTAGTTCCTAAAGAAAAAAACAAAAAACAGAGTTAACAATGAAATAATAAATAATAAATAATAATAATAAATAATAAATAATTTTACATTATGTATATGCAATTAACTTTTTCCTTTTCTTAGCATTGAAAAATAATATTTAAATTTAATATATTTAAGTAGTATTAATTATGTGGTTTCAGACTATTTAGAAATAGATCATTCATATGTACTTTTTTAATATTATATTTACGCAAAACTAATAACTGCATGCTAACAACTTTACAAGGACATTTCATATTAGATATAATAGAAATATATTATATTATTACATAAATGTCTTGTTATGTTGGGCCTTAAAAAAGTATATAAAACTGATATTTGTATTATGTCTATCAGATTCTTAGGAGGACACTACATCCGCACGTGTTGTCTCCGTCTTACAAATGTAAAACATACCAAAAACTGTTTTTTTCGGAACAACTATACTCCCTCTGTATTTCTAGTAGAATTGCCAAAATTCAACAACACATAGGTAAGAATTTTATCTGTGCCGTAGGGTTTTTATTATTTGGATAACACTCAGGTTACATAATTACAATTAAGGTGATGAGTTCAAGAACATTGGGTGTTTATTTTTTTTTCCATTGCATTATTAAAAACTATTGGTTAATGCTATGAAAATAATTAAAATGCTATAAGTTGTAACCTACAACATACATAAAGTTTTTCCCTATGCGCTGTGGAATTTTGGTTATTCTACTATAAATACAAAAGTAATATGGTTGCCCCACGCGAAACAGTTTTTTCTATATTGTTGTAAATTTGTAAGACGGAAACAACACATGAAGGTGTATCGTCTTCTTAAAATCAGTCTCTTGACCATTAAATATAGATCAGTGTTTAATTTTATCACAACTGTAGGATATTTGTTAATAAATAATAATATAATACACTTTAGTCGAATATAGTTAATTATATTATGATATACTTATTAGCTTTTTACTTACCCACACAAAAATATTTGAATAAGTTCAAGTCACAGGAATATTCCGGAGAAATATTTTGTTTCCAATAAGAATTTGTTTCCATCCTGAAACGTATAATGTACAAAATATTTAAAATCATTAAATTGTTCGAGTCCCTAAACTTTTAAGTCTTACAGCAACACGAAGCTTTTTATAAGCAATGGACACATCAGCAACTTCAATCATTGTTGTAGACAATCATCCTGCACAAAAACATAGAAAATCGTATTAAACAGTCAATTGAATAAAGTACCTACTCGACGAAAAAAAAAAAATTACGCCATACTCTAATAGCCGTGCACATCGGTGTTATAATTTTATTTGCTTATTAAGTAACATTATGTAAATCATATTATTATATACAGGCTGTAGTCAGTACCTATTTCGATGGTATCAAATCTCTGCCGTCTTATCGGATAAACATCACAAATTGGAAATACAAATTTACACCAATGTTGTAAGCTTGTATAATGTTTATTAATTATGATCAGTGAACGCGAGCCGGCGGCTCCCTTCATGGTCACCCACGAGCCGATGCCCATTGCCATTAAAATTATCGATTACATAACAATTTTATAAAAAAATTGTGTTCAATTTAAATGTTGGTACATAGTACCAACTTCCATGATACATCATACATATTCTGTTTATTTATTAATCAGATTGTTTTCTGTCGTATTTAATACTAAAAGTAATGACGTATTTACATTTTACATTTTTCTAGTGTTTACAAAAAAATTAAATATGACAAAAAAATTGATTCTGGGTGATAAGTGATAATATTTTTGTGTGGTAACCACGGTCTGGTTTGTTTAACCGGAACGTCAAAAGTGATAACACTATCGTCGTATCACAATTCACAGTTTCACAACAAGGAGCAATTGAAAAGGAAAAATAATTTACCATTTTCGACAATCGACGAGTTTTTTACCAGCTCGTAAGGTACGTACGTTTGCATTCGATCTACTTTGTTTGACTCGTCCGTAATCGTTTTGTTTTCATTTTTGTTTTCATTTTACAGATATTGAAAAAGATGAACGGCTCAGCTTTGGTGAGGTCAAACCTGGTGGTTAAAGGTCACGGAGGGGCTATTGGGCTACCTAGTTTGGCGTTTAAAAATGTATTGCAGACACGCCAAAACACTACTGCAGCGGCCCCTCCACCAGAATTAAAGGCGTCGTACGGTAATCTTTCAGATTCTGATAGGATTTTCACGAACCTGTATGGACGCCACGACTGGCAACTGAAGGGTGCGTTAAAACGCGGTGATTGGTACAAGACGAAAGAAATTTTGATAAAAGGTACGGATTACATTATTAATGAAGTTAAAACTTCCGGTTTGAGGGGACGTGGTGGTGCCGGTTTCCCGACTGGTATGAAATGGAGTTTTATGAACAAACCTTCTGATGGTCGCCCAAAGTACTTGGTCGTTAACGCTGACGAAGGTGAACCAGGCACTTGCAAAGATCGTGAAATTATGAGACACGATCCACATAAATTGATTGAAGGATGTTTGGTTGCTGGCCGAGCAATGGGAGCTTGTGCTGCTTATATTTACATCCGCGGAGAGTTTTACAATGAAGCTTCCAATCTGCAACAAGCTATTTGCGAGGCGTATCAAGCTGGTCTTATTGGAAAAAATGCATGCAACTCTGGTTATGACTTTGATGTATTTGTGCACAGGGGAGCTGGTGCTTATATTTGTGGAGAAGAAACAGCTCTCATTGAATCACTTGAAGGCAAACAAGGCAAACCAAGGTTGAAGCCCCCTTTCCCAGCTGATGTTGGAGTTTTTGGCTGTCCCACTACAGTATCAAATGTTGAAACAGTAGCCGTTGCACCTACCATTTGTCGTCGTGGTGGTGCATGGTTCTTGGGTCTTGGAAGACCTAGGAATTCCGGAACTAAGCTCTTCAATATATCTGGTCATGTAAACAATCCGTGTACTGTTGAAGAAGAAATGTCAATTCCATTGAAAGAGTTGATTGAGCGACATGCTGGTGGTATAATTGGTGGTTGGGATAATTTGTTGGCCGTAATTCCTGGAGGCTCATCGACACCACTTATACCAAAACACGTTTGTGAAACAGCAATTATGGACTTTGATGGTTTGGTAGCAGCTCAAACTAGTTTAGGAACAGCAGCTCTGATTGTAATGAACAAGCAAACTGATATTGTAAAAGCTATTGCTCGTTTGATTATGTTCTATAAACATGAATCATGCGGACAATGTACACCTTGTCGTGAGGGCATTAATTGGATGAACAAAATTATGTATAGGTTTGTTGACGGACAAGCTCAATCTTCAGAAATTGACATGTTGTGGGAGATTAGTAAGCAAATTGAAGGGCACACGATTTGTGCACTTGGAGATGGTGCCGCATGGCCTGTACAGGGGCTGATTAGACATTTTAGACCTGAACTCGAATGCAGAATGAAAAAGTACCAAGAGCAGAATGAAAAACAAGCTTTATCCAACTAAAAGTTTTCAATAGTATTCGCCTAACATTGGTCTACAAATTGTTAAATTGTGATTTTATCATTTGTTTCGACAAGTTTATTAGTTACATATAAATATATAAATATTAATGAAATAATTGGAAAAATAAAATGTTTTATTGATATTTATACCTCCTACTATGATAATTTGTTATTTTTTTTTTTTTTATCTATCCAAATGAGTTTTTTTTTTTTTTATCAAAAAAGTAGAATTTTTATTAAATTACAGCTTATTATAAATTTGTATTAAGTTTAATGATATTATAACTTATATAATCACACAATAGATAACACTTCTATGTATATTTCATAATATAATTATATCCAACTTGCATTAATAAACTGTTTTCAATACAATTGAGAATGTAGGTACTTAAACTCTATTTAGAATTTAGTTTAGAAAAAATATTTTCAACTAGGTTTTTTTATCTTCATAATGTTAAACAAACTTTATTATGCTAATATTATTGCAATAATAATTAAGTATAATGAATAATGGTAAGTAAATAGCATTTGCCTACCTTCATTAATTTGTTATAATTTATTTAGATATACAAACCGTGTACCAATATTGGTAAATATTATCAATATGCAATTTATTGTTTCTTACGTTCTGCTCCAATAATATTAATGTATGGTTTTTAATACTTTCAAGTATACTTAGTGTATATTATGCCAAATAATATAGATTTTACTATAGATCTATAGTATTTGATTATACTTAAACAGTTACTGAGAAGTGTATGTAAATAATTATAACAATTATAATAATCGATTCAGTAGACTTCGGTGATCTACCGATTTTTTTTTAAATATTTAATATTTCAATCACTAAAGACTAAGACATGAAAGGACTGAGTAATTTACTTTTGTAATAAATTTATAAAGACTAATTAAATAGGTCTATACTCTATTATAGTTTGTCAACATTCAATAATAGCTACCAATTATAGACCTATTAACTAATAGACAGCGCCTCGGACAGCGCTTTCCTCACCGCCCTACCTTTGGTTAATCCAGACGACATAACTGAGAGAGAAGAAAGCATATGAGTATATAGGAGAGAAAAAAAATGTTTTGCACGCTGTAACGGCCCAAACCCACTCTTTTCTCTCTCAACAATACCATCTGGTGATTTCTCTCTGTATGCGCTGTTCATTAGTTTATAGGTCCATGATACCAAACACCTTAAATCTTGATGAAGAATTGAATAATAGATTATATTATATTTGATATTTATCAACATAAGAACCACTGCTAGTGATTATGAAAATATGAAAATATAATATAATATGGAAAGAGGGAAAATTCACACAGAATTTATACATAACTATGTTCTAGAATCTAGGTTAATATGTCTATGATGTACCTAATGTCCTAATATAACACATAAACTATAGTATTTAGATTATACTAGGCAAAAGAACCAGTCAGGAAAATATGGTGTTTGTTTAGGGAACAATAAATCAAAATCTTATAAGATTTAATTAAAATGGGACAGTGGTAACCACTCTGGTGTACAGTAGGTGTCGAATATTCGAGTGGGTTACTGTAATTGATGTGTTAATTTTGAATTCAATAATACCTACCTATAATATAATATCATTGTACCTATACGAAAAACGAATCTGCGTGAGGACTGTGTCAGCCAGCAGTCTAGGATATTTTATTTTATTGATTTTATAAGGAATAACATCAGTGGCCCAACACATTTTTTTTAAATTATAACTTATAGGTACATACTTTTAAGAATGGTATACTATTATATTTTGAGGGGACTAAGCCCCCCCCCCCTATTTGCGCCACTGAATAACATAGATAGGATGAATTCATTTTTGCAAAAAACATTGTATTTGCAAATCTATCTCCCTAAAATGATTAGGTAGTGGTTTTTATCTACGGTAGGTATGAAATGTTTAAGTCTAAGTTATTAAAAATGAAAATTGTATACATTTTTCCTTTGTATCGTTAATATTTTTAAATACCTAACTCTAATAATAATTTATAAGGAACCTTGTATTAAGTTTTTTAGCTTTTTGACTGAACGAATAATTTTTTATTGAAGTTTTGAGGAAAAAACTAAAATTGATCAAAGGCCTAACCAAAATTAACACACAATTTTTTTAACAATACAATTACAATTTTAACAAATTTTCATTTTTTCCTCATTTATTTAAAAAAAGTATTTTTCAATTTCGTCCTCCCAAAAGTACCAAATAGATCCACTTTTCTACTAAAAACCTCAAACGAAGTCGATGATCAGAGCATTTTTTCTTCTAAGGATAGTAAAGTTGAGAAGTTGAAGTTGTACAAACTTTTTTAAATACCTCATCTAAACGTCTGAAATTAGTAGACTGGACAAAATAACAATAAAATCGTAATTACTTATTTTTAAGCCCTCGAGTCCCGAGTGAGACAAGAATAATATATTCCAAATTACGTATATATAGTATATAAAATATGACAAGGACAGGATTAGATTTTTGGCGGAACTGATCGTTTCTACGACCTGGTTATTGCTTACATAATATTGTGTTGTACGGCGTTATGTATAGGCAATATTGGTACATTAACGTTCAAACATTTTAACATTTGTCACTATTGACTAAGTTTACATTTAAACTATTTATTACCTATGTAATTTCAAGGTTATGGCATGTTGGTTACTTTTTTAATGAGAGAAGTGAACTTAAAGTGTCAAAATGAAAGTTAATTTTTTTGAAACTTGTAAATGTTATAAGTAGGAAAAAAAGTAAGTCATGTTTTTTTTCAAACTGAATTCCTATTTACATCTTACTTCAAATCACAATAAAGCAAAATTTGATAGAAATATACAACGTATTATTGAAAATAAAAACAAACATACGAAGTAAAAATAATTTACATATTGGAAGAGTAATTGACAGACAGTGGTGCTAAAATAGAACCATAATATTCACTGAAGTTATAAATTATTTAAGTCGTGTTTCGGTTAGTTATTTTTTGAAGATATCATCTTCGTACCAATCTCTTTGATAATTGTCGAACTGGGTTATCTGGTACCTAATGTTATTGTTCAGATATTTTAAATTAATATGATTGGGTGAGATTGTAATGTTCTATGCTAGTCATAATCTTATAAATTATAATAGTATGTTTTGTTACATTAAATTGTATTTTCAATTACTAATTTAAATTTTAAACATAGTAATATAATTAAAGTAAGTGTCTCAATTGCATCAGTCTTTTGTTTTGTTTTATCAATGTATTAGTTCTCAGCTTATCATTTTAGCTAGACTAACTTAACTTTTGTACACAAATCCTTTAACCTCTCCAAAGCGATACTCTCCAATTGTAATATTTTGTACCTTGCGACGTGTTTTGAATAATGCGGATCGTTTCATGTATTTGGCCTTTCGATCGTTAATTTTTAAGCCCATCGTTTGACCTTTTAGTTTTATAGTACAGAAAGCTTCCCTCGTGGAATTTTCATTTCTTGCCATTAATACTATATCATCTACATATGCGCAGATTTGCAATGACTTGTTAATAATGCTACTGGTTTTGATCGTATCCTTTAGAACTTCATACAGAACAATGTCGAACAGTGTGGCTGATAGGGCATCACCTTGTCCAGAAACAATGTTGAAGCAAAAAGACTTTTGCTGTTGAATTTTAAAGGGTCATAGCTATCAGTTTTACCATTTTATCAGGAACGCCTCTACCTTGGCCCTTCCCTTAACAACAGTAACAACATGACGGAAGAGATTAAAAGAAGAATCATGGCCAACAGCCACGCATACTATGCCAACACCGCACTCCTCAAATCAAAACTCCTGTCAAGGGGCCTCACTACTGCCGTCAATTTTAACTGAAAAGACCTAAAATATTGACAACATTAAAGGTAGTTAACGTTGTAGGATTTTGATTCTGAAAAAAAATTTGAACTCACCAGAAAATTGTCCATAGATCCTACGAATCACTTTATAAAAACTAAATTTTATCTTATTGTAAACTGTAATTGAAAAGTTGAAAATATCAACTTTTTCGAATCATAACTAAAATTAAAATTAATATTAAAACGGGAAAATGTTTCGTACAATCTACAGACATTTTTCTGCCGAGTTCAAATATTTTTTCAGAATCAAAATCAAACAACGTTATCTAACTTTAATTTTGTCAAAACAAATATATGTTTTTGAAAAATTCATGTAGTGAAATTGATATGGTTATCGACTTATTGACATGTGCATGCGCGTACAAGAGAGGATACCCGCATTTAATTTTACAAACACTAATAATCATTAAAATTAACACATAGATCCCGAGTGGCTATGACAAAATTAGAAATTGCCTAAATGTTGCCCCTTAAATAATGACCGTAGAGATGCCCCTTAAAGGTCACTAAGATGAAGCCTAAGTACGGACTAAGATATAGTCCGTGAGCCTAAGATGGACCCTTATCAGTCCTGTAGTACGCTATGGAGCCGAAACTTGGACACTGTCATTGGCCGACGCCAACAGGTTTAAGATATTCGAAAGAAAAATAGTTAGAAAATATATGTGAATGATAAAGCAATATGGAGGATACGAAACAACAGGGAAATAGAAACAATTTTAGAAAACGAAAACATAATGAAATGTATAAAATCACACAGGATCCGATGGCTGGGTCATGTAGAGAGAATGATTGAGGATAGAATACCCAAACGGGAATGCTTGCAAGATTGGTGGGAGACAAGGACGTCTAAGAAGCAGATTAATAAACGAAGTTAAGAAAGGTCTACAACAGATATTGATACGGAACTGGAAAAATGTAGCCAAAGATCGCGATAAGTGGAGAAGAATTGTTTTGGAAGCCAAGGGTCATTATGGCCTGAGGAGCTTATGAGAGAGGAAAAATAACGTAACTTTTGTATACGTGTCCGGCTATCTAATATTCCTATTTCCTAATATTCGAAACAATTATTATTCTTGATTTCAGTGACAAGAATGTTATAAAAGCGTGAAAATAAAAATAAATAAACAAGTAGGTCCATTAACTGATAAAGTAATTATGTAGCTTTAATAAAAAAAATAAATCAACAATAAGAATAATTACAAAGGTCAACATACTTTAATCGTATTTAGATAGGTACCTACCATATTTTTACAATCATAGTGTTTGTAATTTACGGTGTAATAAATTACAAAAATTAACAATAAATTATTGGTGTCATTAATTTGTCTAATTAAACGTAAGGTTATGTTGTACTATAGCCATATTTTATAATAATTTAGGTGTATGAATGCCTTAAAGTCGCGTATTTTGATAATTTTTCAAAGGAGTTTTGAATTTTCATCAGTAAAAAATTATAAATAAAAATTATTGATCAAGTACTGCATAATAATCATACATACAAATCGATTAAGCTATATTATAGGATTTCAAAGTGAAAATGGAAATGACGTTGACACCCCCTCCCACCTTAAAAATATGCAATTGACTCTTACCAAGACGATTGTAGTAAAACCAGTGAGATCTACTTGGTATACCCACATTACCCTATGGGGAAATATTTTATTCTTAAATACTATTTGTTTACAAACATAAAAACAAAGATAAATATTTATTATTTAAGGCATTTTATTTTTTGAATAATTATAAAAGCATACCACATTCTTCATTAATTAAATATTATGTAGTCCATGACATTAAATGTATAATTGAATAATGTATAATAATTATAATTAATTATTTAATAGTGTTATATCATACTAAATACTAAAATATGCGCATTACTACAATGTCATTGATATTTCACTAACTACAGTAGGAATAATATTTTACGATACCTATTCTAGATTTTAGTTAATTTAAAATGATTTACCCATTGCGATATCTCCTGAAATAATAATTATATCATAGATCTGTTTGTTTTTATTAGACACACAGAGACAAGGACTACACATATTTTATTTTTTAATTTAATTACATTTTTTTGGTAAAAAAGTAATATTTTTATTTTTTTATTGATGAAACAATTGAAGATGCCTAGCCATTTTATAGATGTAACCTCACTTCTACACCCTGTAGAAGGAAGAAGAAACAAAATTCGTATTTTGACAGTATCATTAAAAAAAAAGGTGGGCAAGTGGATGTCGCTCTGCTGTACAGTAGGTTACAAGTGGGTCACTGTATAATGGATAGTATTAAATTTGAATTCAATGATATAATATCACTGTATAAGAAAAACGATTCTGAGCGGAGACGGTATGTCAGTCTAGGTATAAGATATATTATATACTTATCTATGGTATTAAAAAAAAAATTGACCAATGATAGGTATCTATAAAAAATTCCAAATTAATCATATCACAATATCCATTAGGTCAGAGGTATTCACACTTTTTCATACCAAGGCTCCTTTGAGTTTTCACAAAATGTTGACGGCTCCTAAATTAAAAATGACAAAAAATCAATGTTTATAATATAATGTAATTTATATTTTATACTAATTATTTATTTACCGTATTACATGTATAAAAAAATTATAAATAAGTAGTTATTGTAGAAAAAAATATAACAAAATATTTTATGTTTAGTCTTAGGAAATAAAACTCATAAAATAACAAATCAATATTACTTATTACTAGATTTTTAGTGAGATGGATGCGCTTGCTTATGCTATATGCCATATTTAGCCAATGATTATTGTAGAGTGTATACTGTAGACAATTCAACGTTTCCCAACCGGTGTGCCTCAATGATAATAATAAACGTTTTTCGTAAAAATATTGTATTAATTAAAAATAATTTACATCAAAAATATTTAAAAATATTTATTGGTTTTCAATTATATGACGTGGCTCCCTTTGACAACTCCTCACGCACAGTTTGAATACCTCTGCATTAGGTACTTATAACGTGTTATACATCAACACAAATCGTGGTACTATCATAGCTATATAATAGTATACTTTCGAAGTTTCAAGTACCCATGAATAATATTATACAATCACAACAAAATAACTAAAATAGTTATTCCAGGTTTTTGAATATGTAATTTCGTCCAAATTTGAGCTTAAAATGACTATAAAAATAAACTGTACTTATGTATTTTTTAGATTTTTGATTATTTTAAAAATTTAATCGTGTATATAAAATGCTAATATAAACATCCAGTGGAATTTTCAAGTATCTACAGTCATTTGTTTTTTTAATTACAAGAAAATAATAAAATCGTTACTTGAGAAATCGAGTGAATATCAAATGTTGTAAAAATATAAATTTAAACGCTCATAAAAATTTAATTTAACTTGCTTGAAGACATTTTTTTTGTTGAAAAAGGTAGACGAACTTATGTGGAATCTTGTATTACATTTTCAAATCTTAGATTTAAAAAAAAATTTTTTCATGAATTTCTAACTCAAAATAATTTGCAAATTTTCGTCATTTTTACGTATTTTGTCAATATTTGAACTTTAGATGCTTATCAAAAAAATGTGACTACACTATTTTTCTTATCATTTAGCATTTTAAAATTAAAATTATGATTGATAAATGATAATATCTAAATAACAAATTTTAGATTCTGAGCGAAGCGAGGAGGCTAGTGGTTTTACAATTTTGTTAATTTATTAATTAATTTTTTATTATTCTGTATACAAAATTTCTACCAGAAGGAATGCTTCGATTTCAACATATTATAGTATCTTATATTTTACAAAATTGGATCAAGATGGTACTTTAGATAGGTAGGTCATTTTTCGATTTTCTCAATAGTTATTTAATGCGACGGGAAAAACACCGACAAATTACGAAAAACCGCTAAAAATGGTATTTTAATTATAGGTATACAATTATATTATATCATTGAATTCAAGTTTAATACAACCCATTATACATTGGCCCACTTGTAACCTACTGTACAGCAGAGTGATATCCACTTACCCGCGTTTTGCTATTTGTTTTAATTATATTTATTTAAAGTATTGAATATTGTGTCTATTTTAAAGTCAGCAAAAATAAATGTTACATTGAGGCCAAATGTAATCTTAATTATTATTTACTTAATCATATTATGTTAATTGTTGACATTGGTCCTAATATTCAATATTTCAATAGTTTTTCAAGTACAACCTGATAACTATTTAAAATGTAAAAATAAACTATAAAAATGCTTAAATGAGCACCTCTTTGAAACGTAAATTTTGGAAAATCCTTTCTTAGCGCACATCTACATAGTTTTAATAGAAGCCCGACAAAGGTACCATGAAGCATTGAAGCTATCATAATGTAGTCTCTATGTTGTACAGTCAGTCGGTCCAAATCACACATTCTGTTTTTCCCAAAATTTCCAATTTTCCACGTAACTTTTTCAATTTTTGTTTCCGTAAAAACCTTATTAATTTTTTTTTAAAAATGAGCCAAATCGGTCCAGCTATTTTAAAATGATGCGATTACGAACGAACAACATTTAATTTTTATTTATATAGATAGATAGATATAGACTGTAGTGTGATTTAAGTTTTTAAGAGGGGGGCAAAATGCTTGACCAGCCCATAATAAAACTGAGAAAAAATCGCTCGCTAAAAATAAATTACATAACATTACGTCATTACAATTGCATTTTTATCTCAATACAAATAGCCTTCTTACATACCTTCCTATCTATGATAACCGTGGTTATTATCATAGGCATAAATATCAAATTTTTTTGAGAGATAACAATGACTGAATAATTAATATATAATAATATGTAGAAGGATACCTAAGTATAGTACTTATTACCTACTACCTATATAATATGAAGGCCCAAAATTAGCTCATACTAGCAATCAAATTTTTACTTTGCCCAAAAATATTCTGAATTTGTACGTTGGGCACCAATATTATACAATTTATTTATATTATACTTATTATTAACTTATAATTTTCCATTGCGTATTCGAAAACATCGTTTTACTTTTTTAGTCGACGTTAAAATATTATCACCCCTGAACATGAGTTATGGTTGGCTATTGCCAACCCAAACCACCCCTTAAAGACCCTCTTCACGCATACATTATGTTTTGGATTACCAAAATAAAATACAATTTTGTTTATATTATATTGTTTATATGTATACAATATAAAAAAAAATATTTAAACTTGTAAACCGATTTGTTTTTAAAAATATTTTTCAAGCATTTTCAAGTATTTTCAAGTATTTTCAAGTATTTTCTATTTTTCATAATTAGTTTTAAATAAAGAATATAATATATACATTATAGTTCTTAAAACAAATTAACTGTTCTATTAACAATTTCAGGCCCCCAGGGATAAATATAAAAGTATCATGGCTAGTGTTAAAAAATTATTAAAAATATTTTAAAATTACAATTAACCGCTTCCCCCCTTCTGTACAATTATTCTGAATTCAAGTCAAATGTATACTATTATTAAAGATAAATATACTACAAATTGTTAAGTATTTATAATTGTGAAACTTAGATGACGCACTACTTTAAAAATATTTCAGTTGACCCAACGACGTTTCTATTTGTAATGGTACATGCAGATTAGACATTATAAACCTTTATTCAATAACATAGTTATTAATTATTATATCAATTAATCAATTATTTTATTAAAATAAATGTCAGACATTGAATGGTTCATTCGTCAGTCGACGACTTGGAGTCATTGCATGTACCAATATTCATTATTGTCTCCTTCTTCGGAAGACACCGAAAATCCAAATCACTCATCTTTTATTTACAGCATCAACGAAATAAAAAATGAAATTATTCGTGGTAAGTCGTACACTATAGATTTATTTGTTCTTAAAAAAATTACTAGATTATTGTTTTTCTTTTCAAACATTAACACGACTATCGTATTTTTTGCCGGGTAGGTGGTGGTTTTGGTAGCAGTGGGCATCATGTTCGTGTTCGCCTCGGACACTGCAGCAGCCCCTACAGATTATGAAGATACGAATGATATGATGTACGTTGTTTAATATATTATTAGTAATGATTATTACTAAATCACATAGTATTATACTTAAAAACTTAATTATTGAAGAATAATACTATATGATTTATTAATTTACATTTTATCATAGAAACATAACAGTCCCCATTGGAACCCCCTTTTGTTATGGAATACTGAGTGAAAATACTAATTTATATAGAATTATTAAGAATATTACATTTCTTTTCCTTTTATTATTTCATAAAATATCGGTTTTAAACAGAGTTTCACTCTTATGGCTTTTTTCAATTCTAATTATTTAAAAAAACAGTTGTTAACACACTATTCAAATTGTCTTCAAAAATATAGGTGAAATCGTTAATTGTTATATCATTTAAACAGAATCTAGAAGTATCTTCCTCAGTTTTTGATTTTTTAAGGTCGGAACCGAGGGTTGTATTAATAATTAAGTAGAACAAACGTGTTCCGTGTTAGGTATTGGAAAACATTAAACAACTCGTTGAGCTTACGTTAAATTGAAATAAGAAGTAACTCGTTAAGTAAACAGTTGCTAGTTGGCACGTAATAGTTAGTAATTACGTTTGACGTTGTTGAAAACAATACATAGAAATAATAAGAAACTAATTAGGCCCTTATGGCATTTCAGGCTTTTATCACATTTTTTGACAATATGATAATATTATTGCGAAAAGTGCTTAACACTAAATATCTACACTAGGCAGTAATCACACTTAAGTTTTAAAAAGATATCAACATTTTTAATTTGATAAATTATAAAATACTTGATTAGATTTATTTAAAAAGAATTTCGATATTTATTTTTATTAAAATATGATTATTAATGTCTTGATAATTTATGCTCGGGGGAATGTTATATCTATTTTACACCCACTTCAAACAAAGTATTTATCACTGATCCGAGATAAAAAATCCATTTTTCTAAAGTATTGTAATGTTCAGGAGTGTAATTTTTTTGGAAAAGGGTTAAATTATTTTTATTTTTATATATTAAAAACGTATTTATTTATTTATTTATTCTTACTAATGCCAGTGTCCAGCATAGGCAGTTGGTGAACAAACTTGTTAACATTTAGGGTGGGGCGAACACCCTAATACCTCTTCCTATACGCACGTCCCTGATGATATGATACAGAGGTCATAAAATACGAGGGAAACAAATTGAGGTCCTTGAGGAACGCCTAGGCCTTTTATATTACGCCGGACCAATACTGAATTTATTATTGAATGTTGATCCTCGTGAATTTTCATCCTGTTACGCGATACATATATTATAATATATACTATTATAATAACACCAGGATTAATAATATGTTCAATTTATTGGTTTCAGCTCACTTTCCTCGTTGGTTGGCGACAATAGCCCGTACGTACGTGTTTCTAGTGCAGATTCTGGAGGTTCCTCTAAGACAAGCAGCAAGAACCCAATACTCGGTCTCCTCAAATCCGTGATTAAACTCTTGACGAAAATTTTCGGCACTTATTCCGATGCTGCCCCAGCGATGCCACCGATACCACCGGCATTACGGAAAAATCGAGGCATGCTCGCCTAATATTGTACGTTCGAATTTTCACCGGTCGTCTTATGATGTGAATTGTGTTTCCTTAGACACTTAGACACAGGCTGTTGATTTTACCGCAACAATATATCATAATATAATCAAGACGGGTGAAACTGTGCAATATAACAATGAAATAGGTACGTAAGGTAATAATAAAGATATTCTTCATATTATATTTATTTACTATTTTTTTTTTTTTTTTTCATTTTCACAACTCAGAACCGACTTAAAGTAGATATAATTATTATCATAATATATTTATAAGCTATCTGTTACATTATATTCTTATTTTAACGGCCAGAGTTATTACAAGAAATCTCAGTGTTTATATACCATTAGGCATTAGATTAGAAACAACAAGAATATACCTATAATATTTTATATTACCTATGTAATATATTATGTAATTGCAACTACATAATTAGTGTTGATTATTTATTTGAATATTATTTTATGTAGTCGTATATCTTTGAACTTTAATATTTGTTGTTTTTTTCCATAATAAATATACTAAAATATAGTTTGAAAATATTTTTACTTACGAGTTACGTTTATTATTATTTTTGAATTAATTACTTAATTGTGTGGTTGGGCGTGGTTTCATAACCAATTATTCATGATTACGTATATTGTACACTAATATATGTATAGTATACCATACAAAATAAATATCATGGGGATACGAAATCTATCCCTCTAAATACTAAATAGCTAAATCTCGTTATTATATTTCCACTAGTAGTTGGTAGAAATAAAAATTATGTTTAAAAATAGCAACATTTTACTTATACCATTGAAGTACTGAATTTTTTTTCACACCCCTCCCATAAAATTGTTTTAAACTGTTTCTAGACTAAATATATTTATCCTGCATTAATGGTATAATTGAAACTATATGATATAGTCTATATCATATTATATATATATATAATCATCAATTGATACGTTTCATAAAAATTTGTAGTGTATCAAATTTGAAAAAAATTAATGAGTATTTACGATTTAGTTAAAAATTTAATAAACATCATACGTAATACAAATTACCATTTTTATAATTGCGTTAATGTGTGTATAAAACGTATAGGTACAATTATTCTTGCCACTTGGCATTAACATATTTCACGGACACTAAAACTTTTCTAGTTTCTAGTTCTGTGATAGTAGTGAAAGATTCAAGAAAGTCAATTGATATTGTCATATATTGATGTTTTTCTTAAGATCAATGTTGATAATAATTTAATAAAATTAATACAATAATATGTATAACGAACGTCACATTAGTATGATATTATACTATTATTGTTCCCCTACTATTATTACGCGTGTCTGTTTTAATAATATATTCGCAATTAACAGTGATCACGCATTTAAAATATTAATATAGGTAGTATTATAGATACAATTTCCCATCAAGGTTTTGTGATTAAATTAATGACATTATTGATTTTAATAAGTTATACTTACCAAACTTAGCCTAGGATTTCATCTAAAGTTTTTATCGCAAATATTTATGACTATAACGATTAGTATTTATTATAATATAATTCATAACTATTATAATACAATTAATAATTATACATAGATCAATTATATTTCTATTACACGTCGGTGTACTGGTTTTCGTATTACCCGTAGACTAATTATTTCGTATTTATGCGATGTTTTAGTATTCGACTCAATAAAATATTATTTTACATAGGTCGAATAAAAATATTATCAAATATTGTACGAACAATTTCAAATACCATATACTGCACGCAGGGGAATCATGAGTAAAAATTAATGGTTTTTTAAGTATAAGCTATGTAGACGAAATTAATCGATGTTTTTCGATCTGCCGATGCAGACATCGTTTGACCTAATGTGTCTACATATTTCCTTTCAAAAAATAAGGTATTTTTGTTATCGAAAAAAAACCTTATAAATCGATACGTACATCGTTTACCCAGTTAGTTCAGTTACTGGAACCACCACAATTGGACATTCTTGCACCTTCATTTTTTTCATTTCACCGATCGACGAAAACCGAAATGAACACGATCACGGTAAGCCGATTATTTACATTTTCTAGTTTTACCAGTTATAAATAATACATTAATAATATAACTATTGTAATGATTTATATTATACAATTTATTATATTTTTTACTTTTTTGTGCCATCGACAATACAGATTGTAGTTTTGGCGGTGTTTGTCTTCTCACAATGGTCGACCACTGCAGCTGTGGTTCCCACATATCCAACGGAAAAACCAAAGGCCCCGGTGCCAGCGCAACTATTGAGAAACGACTACGTCTACGATAATAGCGGACAGTTTAGCCTAAAGTGAGTTATATACTTAATAATTTAACATATCTACCTACGGATTTTTTATCTCATAGATTTATAGGATATTATATGGTTTGGTACATTTATTTAATATCGATGGAAATAAAATAAACTCCTACCTATTATCTGTTAGGAATCAAAATGTATTATTTTTTCGCTAACTTTTCTAAACAAAATGCATTACCTATATTGAATATATATTATCAGTGATTCAGCATGAAAACTCATTTGGCTACCTCAATTTAACCTACTAATCGTGAAATGTATTCAAATTCAGATTTTTGATATTTTTAAGAATACTTAATACCATATTTTCAGACACTTTGATTTTTAGATGATAAATTCATCACTTTTTTCAAATTATACCACTATTTTTAGTGTAAATAGTTAAGCAAATGTATTATTTTTAATATTGATAACTTTTTTTTTTCAACTCGTAAAGTTAAATTTAATATAGAACTTGTATTTTAAGTTGGAGGTTTAAAGTTACTTTTATTTTTTAAACTTAGAAAAGTTACAAGTTAAATATAAAATAAAAATTCAACATAGTTGAGTATTTGTTCATTTTTTTTTTATTTGAATATATTTTTCAATCTTTGCCGAAGCTCAATAAGTAAATTTTTTATAAGTTTATAATACACACAATGATAATAATATATAGTACAAATAATACATATTAGAGTAATTGACAGAACAAATAATACAAAGGGAGGCCATCTAAATATCTAATGATAGAATCTATTAAGAGGATGCTACCTCTGCATTTGTTGTCTCCGTTTTACACACGTACGACATAGCAAATTTTCGTTCACTAGTTTCAACAGTGTGCTGTAAGTTTTGATATTTTAGAGTGATTTGACCTATTATACCTACATTTTTTTTAGAGAATAACATTATCTGTGCTTAAGCGTTGGCTTTTATTCGATATTTTAATCATCAATCTGGATATGAGCATTTTTAATTTTTGATATTTCACATACCCATATCTTGCTTGAAAATGAAAATTTCGAAAAATCGGCAAAGCTTAATCATAGATAATGTTCTTATTCTAAAAATTTTATGGTAGGTCAATTCCTTCTAGTCTCAAAACTAACAGCACACTATTGAAACTAGTGAACGACACTTTACTATGTCGTGCGTGCGTGTAAGACGGAGACAACAAATGTATGGGTAGCGTCCTCTTAACTGAAGTTATAAACTATTAAGGTAATGTTTTGGTTAGTTAATTTTTTAAGAGATGAAGGCACTAAAATTTTTTTTAAACGTTGAACTGATTTATCCACAAATATTATTATTGAGAGATTTTAAATTAATAAGCTTGAGGAAAATACTAATATTTCATGGAAATGTATTTAAAGTTGTAGGTACCTACCTATTAATTTTCTATCCATTATTTTAATTCCAATTGAGAACTATTTCTTATTGCATTTAGAACCTCTACAGTCTACAATTTAGTATTTAAATACTATAAGTACACACATAATATTATAAATAATACCATTTAGTATATAATGTACATTGTACAGTATACAATATACAATATAAACCTACTCAATGATAATTATACCTATAACCGATTTTTATTTTTTATTTTTATCTATACAAAACAAAAAATATTTTAAATCAATTGTTATATTAGAAGTAATATAAGTTGTATTATGAAAAAATAACTTAACGTGAATATAAAATTAATTACCTAACTGATTAGTAACTAAATATAATGAAAAACAATTTAACTTATTAAATTATAAGTTACTTTAAAAAAGTGTAACTCATTATGTAACTTAATTAAAAGTAATTAAATCTTACATTTTTATAATACCCAGCCCTTTTAATTATCTGCTATAATTAATAAATCATCTCAGTTTCTCTAGCTTATAATTCCCAGTATAAATCTAATTAAAATTATTTAAAAACGACTCGTTCGAATTAAAACTTATATACAACATTAAAAAATAAAAATAAATGCTTAAAAATCTATAGTAAACAATGCTGGCTCTCATTTGAAAAAGTGAATTTTTATAGACACAAAGACAATCAACAAGTTACATTTGAAATATGTGTATGTATGTGAAAAATTGTGTTTAAGTACCTATATAGTACCTAAAAGGTTAAACATTTAAAAAATTAGAATTTGAATAAATGCATTATTAAAGGAAAAGTCCCCAAACATTTGGATTCGCATGCTTTTTGAATCACCTGATCTGTATAGGAGTAAATCGATGGTAAATAATAATATGTAACGATATGAAATTTCAGCTATCAGGTGGATGACGGGACATCACAGACTAGGGAAGGAACGTTGGTGTTGAACGACGAAGGAGACGATTACGTTTTGATTCAGAAGGGCTCATATTCATACATTTCTCCCGAAGGCATTAAAGTTACAGTGACGTACACAGCCGACAAGGAAGGTTTCAAGATTGTCGAATCTAGCAACGACGTGCCCGCCAGAGTCTAGCCGGAAAGTCCACAGTCATAGCCCATATAGTCATATTATTATGTCCATAGTATCGTTATAATATTGTAGCAGGTTTAGTGCCCGTTTTATATTGTTCATTATTATCTTAAACTGATTATGTAGTCGTAGTGTATAGTCGAAACAAAGAATCAATCACGTATATAGATTTGAGTGTGCGTGTAATTACATATAATATACAGAGTAGGTAATTATTAAAACATTTGGAACGCATGATTAATATAAAAAAAAAAATTTTCTCCTTACTTATGTATCATAATATTATTATATTACGAATTACGATGTATGTGAGTGTGTAACTTATTTTGTTCAATTGTATCACCAAACATAATTTGTGAAATAAATTATTTACCCACTATTTACTGAAGCCTACTCGTTTTTAAGTTGCACGTTTTTACTCGTAATTTCATGTTCTGAGCACAGCAAGAACATGTTAAATACAAAATGCATCGATTATTGAACCAATGTTTTATTATTAAGTGGATTATGAATTCGTAATTCGACAAGAATAACGGTGGACACACAATAATAATACAATTTTATTGTTCTCCTCCGTTTCTCTAGTCTTATTTAAAATGCTTGAAAATTATAAGAAGTTGGTTCAATACATCTTTGGGCGATTGTATAATTGTGTATGCAGCTATATTAGCCAGCTAAGCAATTTATAATCACAATTTAACCAACATATAAATTGACAAATTGTAAGCTAGGCTCGGGGGATGAAAAAATAATAAATATTATAACGAGGATAGGTATTAGGTAACGATTAATATCATATTTTATTCTAAACGCAAAACATTTCATTACAGTGTTCCAAACATAATTACCGGTATTACATATATTTTGTTGTCTGAATATTGGCATATTTATAATAAATAAATAAATAAACACATTTACACACATTATATTTTTTCGTCCTGAATAATTTGGGTGGAACCAAAATATTCTAAAGAGACGATAGAAGCGTGAGATGAAAAGTTTGAATACGTCTGGGCTCTGATACACACAGATACACAATAAATAAATTGAGTTCAAATCAGGGGTGGAGTGGCTCCAAAGTTCTTACCAGGCAAACCCATATTTTCAGGCCACTTTTCAATATGAACTCTACTAATTAATTAGCAACATTGACGTAATTTAAATTTTTGCTTGGAAAGTGTTTTAAAATATTTTTTGTAAACTTGTAGTGATCATATTATACTGATCATTACATAATCTATCTTTCCATGTTATTATTTTCGGTTTCACTCAACACAAATAGAAATATTATAATTTATTATACCAATATACTCGTGTTAATTTAGACTGTAATATTTTTTTTTAGTAGAAAATGTTCTTAACACCTATTTTTTGGAACTTCGCTTTTCTTAAACTTATTAATTTTATTTTATTTTTGCTTTGAAAAATCTACCAATTTAACGGTGCTTAATGTTTTGAACAAAAAATAAAATAAAATTTTTATTATATCCTTTTATTCAACATAAAATAAAACTTAACATTATCGTTTATTACTTAAATGTAAAATAAATAACAATTATAATAAGTACAATTCCAATTTATTTAAAATAATGCTTACATTATAGTACCTATCCAGTATTTTTTGTACAAGCAATCCAGGTCACCTGATAATATCCTCGTTGCCCAATGGGCCACTCGCTGGTGCAAATTACTTTTATTTTTGATAATCCAGAGTAATTACTAATTATATCCTAAGTACTTAAATTATGATCATGAGGGAACAATTCTAGGAAAGTTTTTTTTTGTTTTCATTTCATTATTTTATGAAAATTTGAAAATATTTTGTAACTACATTTGCTTTGTTTTTTGTATTATTTAAAAGTAGTATAGTTGTGTAATTTTAATATTACTTATTTTCAAACCATTTAACCTATTCTTCATTTTTGTGAAGGTATTTTATGATTATATATTGGTAGTTTGGTATTTTTTTTTTTTAGTGTTTAATTGATTTTTGTCGTCGTACACGATACGAATGATACGATACATTATATTTTGTAATTGTCTGTAGATTAAATCAGGTTATACACTTTATGTAATTTTATCGGCTAACCGTACAATCAACCTTTTTCTAACATGATATTGCAGGATCGAGTTTACAACATCAAAGGTAATCCCGAACACAGTGTTCATATACACAATAATTAATCTTAAATATGTGTAATATGAACGTTCAGGAAAAATATTTTGCTCCGAGGTATGAAATTAAAAATAATGACTTAATATTTTTAAATATAAATCTTAAAAACAAGCCACATTAGAAATTATTGTTGAAAAAAAATACTCATTTTTATACGTATACTACGTACCTATACCTACCTATTTTAAATATCTAATTGACAAAGTTGTCGAAAAAATTAGTGTTATACGTTAGAAATTTACACATTTCTTAGTTTAAAATAAAAAATATAATAGCCTCAGCAGTAATAGCACATTCATATTTTACACACATTTTAATTATTTTATTGTATGATATTACAATTATTTTTAAATGCTAATGAATAAATGTAATTGATGATTATATGTAGGGAGAGTGTTTCATTTATATTAAACTAAGATGATAGTTTTTATTGTAAATGTTTGCACTTCATAATTGCAACAAACGTGATTACTGATTAATAATATAAATTATGTATTTCTAATCTGTGTAGACTTCGCGTAACAATATTTTATAATCGTATTATTTTATTTAAACATTATGTTTTATATCGAACATGATTATTAATTTAATTGCTGGTAGTTAATATTTGATAAGTAGATAACATGCTTTAAACTGCATTAATTTGCGAAAATATAATGTCTATGCGTTATTATTCATTACTCAATAACATATTATATATTATACAGTAGGTAACACAGTATGATTATATTATACAAGTATAATACTTACGTAAATGCGTATATTTAATGTTATTTTGATTTATTCGAAGTCTAATATTTTTTCAACATATAATTCTAAAGAAAATTCTTACATAAAAAATGTATTCGTGAAATGCAAAAATAAAATTAATAACATACTTAAACAATAATTCTTAGTTATTTATAACCGAGAGGCGCTTGGTATTGCCGCTGGATTAGGTACTATACTGATTTTCGACTCTACATATTATATTTTTCAATTTTATCTTTTTGCCACATTTTAGCTATAAAGCCAAACTAATTGAATGACTGCTACCTATACTAATTACTATACATTTCTAACCAATATACAATCATTTATAATCGATTATTAGTATGCCTGAATGCTGAATATGTCAAGAACGAAGTCGTAATTCGGTACAATATTTGAAAATTAAAGATTTGTCATTTTGCTATTACCTATTACTTATTATTGGCGTCAATAATTTAGTATATTAAAAAAACAAAAATAAACACAAGTATAATATGTTTTAATTATATTTGTAATAAGTAACAACTAATGATATACCTAGTACCTACCTATGTGCACATTTTTTTTTTTTCCAACGGTTGACCAATATATTATAGTCATATTACCTATATTCTTACCTATAGGCGTAGTGTCAGGTATGGGTATCCAAATGGGCGAATAAACGTAGAAAATCAATAACAATATTACGTTAGAAATGTTCGGGAAAAAAGATATTATAGAAGGTACCTACATCTGATGCGTGTGGATATGTTAAACTGTTGTGCATTCCAAAAATTGTATTTAATATGTTAAAGAGGGTTTCCCTTCACTACGGTCTACGGAACCGTTCTTGTCGGCCGTGTACGACATTTTTACGTTGACGTCTTCGGGGGTGATGAACGAGTACGACCCCTCTTGGCTCATCACGAAACCGGTTCCATCGTCGTTCGCCAGCGTTCCTTTTTTCGTCTGAGTCATTCCGTCGTCGAGCGCATAACTATAAAATCCGAAAATGGGTGTTATTGAAGACGTGTCTGACGATAGAAGTATAATAATATTATTATATAATTTTCGTTTTACTGTTAAAAACAACGAGACTGGTGTTTTTAATGTATTTACCAACGCGGTGTGGGCAAAGATAATATTCAACATATTATTACCTAATATGTTATGTTGTTTAGCGGTCCACGTACAACAACCGATGTGCACACCATTTTGTCACCTCGTAGTAATTTGTATTATATAGAAATTGATTATTAATACAATTAATCATAATTGATATGTATATAATACGCACAATGCCTAATATCTATAATTCGTTTGCTCGCGTTTGACGACGATGATGACTATAGGTTAGGATTTTGCCAAATTTTACCAACGTTAAAATATTGCCAAAAAGTAAAATCGAAATAATTTTGGAATTCGGTACGTTACATACTTGTAGAAATGATCATAAAATGTTTATTAAAAATATATTTACGCAAGCATGAACTGGCCTTTTGCATCCGATACGCCCTCGTGTCTCACCAGATACGTTTTGGGTTTGGTCAAACTAGTCGCCGGCGCCGGCGCCGAGAACGCACAGTAGTCGACCAACAACAACACCGACAACGCAATGATTCGCACCTGACCGGAAAATAAATATCGAAACCATATTATATCGTAATATTATTCTATTGGACGCAATCATGTCCGCAGCGAAAAATAACTGAAATCGTAAAGGTAAAACTGCAACACTGCAGTGCATTAATATTACGTTACAAAAAATATACTGTGCATTATTTAATATAGATAGGTACTAACGGCCACCGTCATTGTTATTATTGTTGTTGTACTTCCAGACAATTGTACTGGTTGTGCTGTTGCCGATACTTCGAGTCAACGACTGCGAGGATCCGATCCCGAGCCCGGCTTTTTAAATCATAACCAAAAACCAAATTACAAGAGTGCAAACGTCTGAGATTAGTGTTTATAAACATCGTAAGCGTAGCGTTCACTTAAAAATCAATTAATGAGTAATTACAATATTTACAATCCATACGGACGACACGCACAATGCACACAATATAGGTGTAGGTATACTATGGTATACCAATTCTACTAGTTAAAAATGTAATGTGTTAAAACAACCAGTTTTTCGTTAATTCACGTATTCCTATTTGTGAAGCTATTCGTTCAAGTATTATACCCAACGTTACGGTGGGAGGTACGTTTTTCAGATTCTGAGTGAAGCGAGAGTAATGTTTTACAGCAAAGTGTATGTTGGTTTTTATTTTGTGTTTCTCATGACAGTTTTCGGAACAGAAAAAAATGTTTCAATCATCAACTTTGAGGTTGGTTCTGGTAGATAATTTGATCTTTTAGGTAGGAAAGTCTCGATACTTTTTTTAAAATATAATTTTTAAAACCAACTAAAAACAGCCAGATAACGGGATATTTACGAAACATGAGTTTTTGACAAAAATGAATTGTATTATTTGAGGCTTATTCTAAATGAATAGTCGCAGGCACTCGAAATATTCACTAAATATTTATAATACGATGTCATAAACACGATAATATTTAAAACATATTTTGGCTTGTTTTAATTTGATTTGTTTTTACTTTTATTTTCGATATAAGTATGTTGGTGCAGAGTGATAACACTTTTTTTTGTCGAATAAAATGCTTAAAATTGTAATATTAGACTATATTCATACGCATTTCTTATAGCAGTTAAAAAATATCGAAAATATATAGTCATTATTTTATTTAAGCGTTTAACGTTAACATTTTGATTAATTTAGTTAATTAATATTAGTTTTACGAATAGTTAAGAAAGTGGTATACTTAAAAGTTAAAACTTACAATACAGTTGAGCAAGTTCTCCAATTTTAAAATTGTTTAGTTCATGGCGCGCAGTTGATTTAGTTTGATTTAATAAGAATAATTATTTTTGTGCATACACATAGGCATATAGCAGACTAGCAGAGAGGTTTTCGAATTTTTGAACATTTATTATTCATCCTAAAAATGATTGTAACAAAAATATCCACAAGACTACAAAACTAAATATTTAAATACATAAGGCGGCTTCCCGAGTAAATTAATTATTAAAGTTATTGTGAATATTTTATTGTAGTTTATTGATTTTTGGATTGTAAATACTAAATAGTGGGTACCTACAGCAGAATCGTAGTTATATTATAATTATAGTGCTTAGTCTGTGAAATTTAAATTATTGATAATACAATTGGGATATATTATAATATTTATCTAGGTATTGATTATTGTTTACGGAATTCTGCTCAATGTTATTGCGATTGCAATTAGGTGTTTTCAAATATATTACCTGATTAGATTAAAATGTTTTGAAAAATTTATATACTATTCTGTACAAATCGATTTTTTTTTTTTTAAAGTTTATGGTATTTTAATTGATGTCATATTCAAAAAGTATTTTATCACACATGTGTTGAGAATAGCTCGAGGCTTGTGTAGTCTATGGGGACTGTCGTAATTTAAAACTAATTAAGGCGAGACACTGTAAAATGTTTTTTGAACCTACAAAACTGTGTTAATCGTGTGTCCTTGACAGGGGTGTATAAAACATTACGAGTGGAGGGGGTAGGGGCTATGTGCTCTATTTATATACTGTTGTTTTATATAAATTTAAAGTTTAAATAAAAATTTATAAATTATTACGAAATAAAAATTTTTAAATGTTTAATGTTTAAGTTTACTATACTCGCTAAACAAAAACAGTGAATAACCATGATATTGTCAAAATAAATTATGGATTTCATTTTCATCACTTTATCACATATTTTCAATATTTATTTATAAACCTGTCGCACTTGGCCATATTACATACATAAAGCTAGTAGATAATGGGATTGGGTATAACCGCAATTCTTGAAACATAATGCTATACAGTAAAAATGTAACTTATGGAGACGTCGTACGAATCTACTACGAACTCACCGTCGAGCTGTCCATTGTTTTTTGCAACTTCCTGTACAAACTGTCACACTACTGTTTTGTTCTTAGTTCATTTTTATAAAGAACCATATTAATATGTGATGAATTCATTGTTAAAAAAAAATAAATGGATGGGCGCCATAGGGGGCAGAACCCCTTCTCGAGTTTGTCATGGATATTTAATTTGATGTCCCTTTTCCCAAGTAAAACATTCTTAATTACGTCCTTGGTCATTGACACCCCCCCCCCCCCTTGTCATTAGCGGGCCGCTGTCGGGCCGGGTTTGGGCTAGTTTTTGGCCTTTTATAGTAGCTAATAGGTAATATATTTAAGTAACATCTACATATATGTAATACATATATTATGTATTAATTATATAGTTATTGTTATCTCTCAAAAAAATGGGTTACTTACCTGTATGCTTATGATATTAACCTTTGATACTAATTAATAAGTATACAATTATGTATAAGGAAGGTATTGAGATAAAAATGCAATATTGTAATGTAATGTTGGTGAGCTTTTTTTTTTCAGTTTTATTTTGGGCTGGTCAAAAATTTTGTCCCCCCCTCTCAAAAACTGAAATGACGCCACTGAATACAACCACTACTGCCCTACTGCAGTGATTTAGATTTACTGTATCTAAGTGAATTTACTTAGTACACTCGATATCTATTATACGGGACATCGACTTTTCCGGGTTATTTTCTATGATGATACATAATTTATGCAATTAATAAAAATAAACTATAAATTATATAGTGACAATATATAGTGACGAACTCGAAATATCAAACACTAAATGGATGCCGGTAAGAAAAAATTCAGCAGACAGTAAAAAAAATATTTTTAAAAACAATATATAAAAAAATATTTTTATACATAATATGTAGTTATACAGCTACTATGTTGAAGTTCGAATAACTCTGAGTAGATTTTAAAATATAATCTTGAATAAACTAGGTATATGTATATACTTATAACTTATTCAAATATTTATAGTAATATACTGTATTATTTGTTATTAATTTATTTTGCAAACAAAAAATGTTTAGATAATCGTCTGCTAACCTTCTATAAGCTAGGCTTGTATTGAAGGTGATGAGTTCCTTAAATAGTATATAATTAATTACTATAAACATTTCATATAATATACATAATATAAGTAGGCTAAAAGCCTAAAACCAAACAGAATGGTATAAAAGAAAATTTTAATTACAATGTAAGAATAGAAAAGAAAAAAAAATATAAATAAGGTGAAATTAGTATTAATAAGAAAAATAAATATAACAGCTTTTGAATAACTATTAAGATATAATATTACTGCATGCAAAATTTATTTTTGCATTTAATATTTATATATGCTTTTGACTATAACAATTTTTAATAACTAATTAATTCAACCAGTAGAAAAATTCTTAAAAAATTGAGATATATTTTATTTTATTATGATTTATTTCATAATATAATATGGTGTCCTTATGTTTGAAAATGTTTGATACAGTGTCATTACTAGCTATGGATAAAAACGTTAATCAAATTATTTATATATATACATAATAATATGATACTCCAAAAATGTGAAAATTCCAAGTTTTGACATTCTTTTGATTTTTTTACAAGGCGTATCTTGAACAGTTGTCGATTAGGAAGAAAATGTAATATATTTTTTTCAAGATAAACAACAGTCGGGTCAGTCTGCGTTAAATACTGAAATATGTCATTTCAAACAAATACAATTCATATTATAGGTATACATGTATAGATATTGTTTTAATGCTTTTAGGATGTGTTATCGTCATTATAACGCCAGAAGCATTGGAATCACAACCTACTTATAACTTGGTGTAGTGTATCATGGTGGCTATTATACTACAGACAAGACTGTAAGCTGAACTCCGGAATAGCAATGGTAAGTTGTTTCATTCATATGTGATAAATATTTTAACTTTTTTTAATTTAATAATAAGTAGGTAGCATAATCAATCATATAATTATTATTTTAAATGTATTTGAACTTATTTATACTCTGTAGGTAATTATGAAAATGTTTTTAAATATTTTAATTACGTTTAAAATGGGCACATAGGTACCTAGGAAGCTTAAATTATAGGAGTCATGTCATATTGCATTACTTTTTAGGAGGAACGGACACTTAAACTACCTTTTTATGAAACAAGTACATATTCACTTTCCACACATTAATCCAATCATTTTTGGCCAACCCTATATATATTTTTTAATTTTTAATTTTTATGTCATTCGCTCATAGGTTTGAGGGGATTATTCCACCCGGTGATCTTCTCTTTGACTAACACACGCGCGACATAGTATTTTAGATATGTTTTTGGCCAAACATACCAATATTGATCTAATGAAGCGATAAGAATTCTGAAAACAGATTTGAATTTGTCGTCAAATCTACTTGAAATCAACTTCTTCACATTTTTGTTATTATCCCCTAGATCTATTTAATTTTCCTTCGTTTGATTGTTTTTGCAACCATATTGCTTAGGTATCATTAAATTATTTCTACTACCTATATTATTATTGTCTAAATTATATTTTTATAGTTTTTAATATTATTATTTATATATAATATACATATACTATTTACTGTATTTCTTTTTAATAGATTTAAGTCCACAAAAATGTATTTAATTATAAAAAATTGTAATTGGGTTTTACCGTTTAAATGAATAAATAAATAAATAAATTCCTAAAAAGGTTATATTAAAAAATTGACGTATTTAAATTTTTGGGGAAGTTAAAATCAAAAAATCAATAATGTGGGAATGTCAATTTCAAGTAGACTTGACGAGAAATTCAAATTTTTTTTTTTGAATTTTTCTCGCTTCATTAGATCAATTGGTATGTTTGGAAAATAACCCGTCTAAAATCCTATGTCTCGCGTCTGTTAGACAGAGACACAGAATCACGGTATCGAATCCCCTTAATATAGTTGGCATTCAAATTAAATACGTACTTAGCACTTTTGAATAATAATTATTAGTATGCAAACATTTTAATTTCTTATGTGCTATTCAATCCTGAACTTTTATTTGTAGAATTGTAATTTTTTGTATTGCACGATCTGTTAATATAATATGTATAGAAACCTGAAATTGGAGGAACGTCGAGTATCCTATAATAGATTAATATTTAAAATATTACAATTTTTATGCTAAAATTCTATTATAAATAAAAATATAAAAATAATTTTTCTATAGGTCCACTAACTTATTGTGTACTGTACTTATATATTTTAAGGTTTTGCGTGTTAATATTCATAATTCATAAATATCATATATATTGTTAAACATAGTGTTTCTCTCATCTAAAATAAATTAAAATTAATAAATATTATTGTTGACGAAGTTCATTTTAATTTTTAAAATTAATAAATATTATTGTTGACGAAGTTCATTTTAATTTTTCAGATATTTTCCTTAACTAATAACTGAATAGAACAATAAATAAATAGCATACCTACTGAAAATAATAAAAGAAATGCTAATTAATAATTATTCTCTAGGAAATACTCCATATATATGTAATTATTGTGAATACGTTTTCCGTATATAACAATGAATAAAACAAATTTAAAAATCATTAATATTTGAACAATTATGATAGTAAATATTCTTTTTTTTTACCATCATACTTATCAGATTATACTATATTATTATTGTTACATCATAATGAATTGTAGATATCTTTCACATTTCTTAGTCCTGATTTTTAATAACTAAAAAGGCTGTATTTTGATCAACTATAATTTTTATTTTTGTTTGATGAATTGTTTGATTTATTATTGTTTAATGAATTGCGATCTTCATAAAACAATAAATATTGATATTTTAAGTGCTTTTTAATTGTTAATTTATGGACTTATCTGATAAATCCTATTGAGTTTGTTGAATGTATAAGTAATTCGAACGTTTGTACGTGATATTTTAGCATTAAATACGAATCATGACTATTTAGAGTTTCTAGTACCTAGTTTTGGAATTTGAGGTATGTAGATAAAAATATAAAAAACTGCAAATTGCAGTAGGTACTATAATATAGGATAAAATGTATACCACGATTTTAAATAAAACAGTTTATTTTTAAAGTTTTTATTGAATATTATACATATAATAGGCATTATGCCTATTATTATTTACTATACATGATTATAAAATATTTATGTAATAGTATATTACAAATAATATTTAAATTGAATCTACCCTAAAACATTAAAAATAATCTAATAATGTATATTATAGTCTTAGGACTCTATTAGAAATAATACAAAGTATAAAATGTATATATGAAATATATATTTTGATATATTTTTTTATATTTAGACACTCATTAGTTTTAAGATTTATTACAACATTTTAATAATTATAACTTATAAGATTGAATATTTTATACATAAAAATATTTTGATAATCTTAAGCTGCTAGATAATAAGTGCCTATAATTATGACATTTTGGAGAGACGTAGGTAGGTCGTAGGTACCTAATATAATTTTTAGGTAGGTACTTAAATAGTAATATGTTATATTTTCATAGGTTACGAACTAGTTAAAATCTAGTTTTTTTAAAGCCGTTATTGATATTATGTAGTATGTAAAAGCAGATATAACTTTAAGTGTTATCACTTATCAGTGGTGTAGCTAAGATTTTGATTTAGTCTCCCTCCCACCCATAGAAGATGATTTTTTTCTCCAAAAATCTTCAAAATGTAATATAAGGTTCATTATAAGTTTTTCTTATAGCGATTTATAATTATTAGACATACATTTTTTTTCGTTCATTCACCAAATTATCTTAATTTTAATGGTATGATAAAAATCGTTTAACGTTGAAATTTCAATGGTGGGTTTCAGACCTAAGAGAGTACGCCAAAATAATGTCATTTTTGTTTGACCAAAATACTTGGAAATTTAACACAAGGTTATAAAAAAAAGTTGATCGTATATTTATTATTTACAAATATTTTAGAACGTTATTTGAAGTTAACGTTTTGATGAAGTTATGGATATAACTGGACCCGTAAAATAAATATTTTAGTTTTTTTGTTGTAAATCAAAATGTGTAATTTGTGGTTGAAATTTGAGACATTTTACTATTACTTAAATAATTATTTTCTATACTCAATACAATTGTATAAATATTTAGACTAATTTTAAGCGACTTATATGCATTTGCATTGATAAATAATTTTAGTATCGGTAAAAAAGCTTGAAAATGTAATACAAGATATTATATATTAAGTTGTACCTACCAATAATAATTTAAGAATATTAAGAATACATCAGCATGATTTTTTTTATAACTATTTTAAGCTCAAAATTAATTGGTCCTATAATTTCCCTCCTAACTGAGATTTAACATAAGTAATAAACGCGTTTATCTATGGCTAATATTTCTCTTATTTCCAATTGTTCATTATATTGCAAACAGTCTTAATCTTAATCTGTAAGTAATTTTATAGGTAAAAATGTATACAATTTTCATTTTTACAGCAAAGATTTAAAATTTTTATTTAATGCTCCTTACACATATTTTTTTTGAAACAAAAAAATTTAAAAATAAATAATCACAATTTTTTTTATAAACATTTTAAGTTCAAATTTTTATGAAATTGGATGTTTAAACGAAGGATAACAATTTTATCGAAAGTTATTTTGTAGTTATTCAAAAGTATTATTTGTGGAAACTTGAATATTTTAAGTACACCTGTTATTATTTATTATATTTTACTTAAATACGTAGACATTTTCCAAATATATTTACTTATTTTAAGCTATTCACACATTTTACGATAAGGTGGGTTTGATTTAAAACTTAATAACAATATTAATATATTACAATCTACAATATGAATATTTAGGTACTATAATAATTATTATAATGTTTTATAAATGAGATATTTTTAGCAAAATCTAATTTAACCTACTCTAAAATAAATCACTATAATTGCACTATAAATGTCTAGTTCAATATAAAATATAGTAATATAGGTTAACCGTCTCCGTTCAGAAATTTTTTTGTATGCACTAGCAATAATAATAATATTTAGCTCTATTTTAACTAGCCATAGATAACGGTCACATATTCAATGGAACACCCGCTGTAGAGTGGAATGAGTTGATACTTACTTGCTCACTTTTTAGTTTTTTAGTTATTTTGATTTTTTTTTACTTTAAGACCATGTTAGAATTATTGCATTGATTATATTTTTTAGTTATTTTATTTTTTTTAATTGTATATTATATGGAGAACCCACATGAGCATGTTGATGTTTAATATTATGTTAGACTGTAGAATTCTTCATTTTTAATTTAAATATATGTACCTACTTACTTTTAATTACATTTTTACGTTTCAGGTATTTATACAATTTGTACTTATTTCATTTTTTATTGTCTTTCCAGGCACCTAAATTGTTGAGGATTACAATTATTCACGTCTTATTGTGGAACATTATATTTTCTTTATCTGAGAGTATTGAATTAAATGAAGACAGTAAATTATTATCAAATAGTTTACGCGATCGAGTACGGTACACAACACATATTTGTGATCGTTTGAAAAATTCACCACCGGTTGTTAATCATAACAACTATGAACCTCACTCAGATGGAGTTGATAATTTTGAAAATCCGGGCTTAGCTAAGGATTTGAATGAACCATCAAATCCCGTAAAACGGCATGCTATCATACGATGCTATAACCGCCTCCCTGCACAGGAAAATAACGAACCTAATAAGCCAGAGATAATAACAAGCGAGTGGCAAATGAAGTCTACTCCTGTAAACAACGAGCATGGCGATTCGTATGACCATTCGATGGTTCAAAAATCAAAAGTTGTAGGTATAAAAGAAATTGACTTTAATTCACAGAAAGTGATTGATCAAGAACCGTTGTATCATACAGTACCATTTTTACAGAAAGGAAATCTTATTGGCAATAATCCGAAACACTCACTACTTCAATTAAGTTTACAAGATTCGAAAAATAAAATAAAATCATTAATTTCGACGCCGCAACACAAGTTAGGCGAAATAATATCAGATAAATTAGTCGACGAAAGTCTACATAACAAACTAGCCCGGCCGTCACTGACTCTCCCATCACCTCCCAAATTTATTAAGTATCCCGTGATTAATCCATTGATACAGCCACCTGAAATACTTACTAATGTTGATACACCTGGGTTAATAACAGATAGTGACAAGCAGAGTAACCCGTTAAAACCGTCTCCCCTTTTACCAAACATACCGAATAATAATTTTTACCACAAAGATTTGACAGTTGAAAACAAACCATTTTTGTCTCTTCCATCAATTCAACTCAACAAGCCGAAACCTGTAGACATATTTTATGACAGACGTGTACCACCTATCGTTTATCGGCCTACAGTTTCTCAGTACGTGCAAACTCCTGTCATCAAACCAATACTTCCACCAATTCTGGTGCAAAAAGAAGTATCGTATCCTTCAAAAAACGAACAAGCACAGGCCAATATTGGTTTGCAATCACAATATCCTAAAATAATCAAGAACGGCATTGCTGAATTAACGTCTCAACCAATCCTAATTGAAAAAGAAAATCCAATATTATCTTTCCCACTTAAAAAACCACAGGAGTTAATTGGTTCGTCACCTACTCAATTTGTAAAGACTTCTGATATAGAAACATTTAAGCCAATTACAATCGAAAAAAAAGTTTCAATATATTTGCCATATAAAAAACAACAGGGATTAATTGATTTGTCACCGCCTACCCAATTTACTTCTGACACAGAAACGGCACATAAACCAATTACGATCGAAAAAGAAGTACAAATATCAGAGCCAAAAGAACAAAAACAACCTATAGTCGATTTGCCACCACAAGCTCCACAGCTTATAAATACTCCTGTCAAAGAATCAATATATCAGGAAACTCCAGGGCAAACTATAGTATCAGTAAATGTGCCGTACGAGGAAAAACCATCAATAGTTGGTTTGACTTCACCTCCTCGGATAACCGAGCCTTTCAGCAGTGAATCAACATCACAAATAATGCCCAGTGAAAATGAATTTTCAATGTCCAGTGCGTATGAACAACAACAGCCAATAGCTAATTTTTCGCCACCTCCACCTCCACAACTTCAACAAATTAAAATACAAAAGGAAATATCCATACCTTTATCATATCAACAACAAATGGATGTTGCACCTATAAAAGTAGTCAAAACTATCAACACTGAATTAATATCTCAAAAAAAAAATGCATTTTATAATCAACAACAACCAATAATTTTGCCATCGCCTCCTCCACTAACCAAGACTACAACTTTGGCTATTAATTAAAAATACATTTTAGTAATAAATATAAATATATTAATTAATTTGTCACAATTTTCAAAATATCAATATTTTTGATTTGAATCACTATGTCAATCTATTCCAATAGAGAAAAATGTATTAATGTTTACACGAGTTTGTATTACAAATCTTAATCAGTTATTATTAGTTTAGGCATTACTCATCACTTACAAATCTAACCAAGATTTCAGCAATCAGAGAACATTTAAAATAAAAACATTTGTATAACTTGTAATATATAAAATATTTATAGATTTCAATTTTTGAACACGTTATACGTTTATAATGTATTACCTACACACTTTTATATAAATTGTTGTTTATGGAGCATTATACAATTGGAATTTTAATTTCTTTTACCATATTTTAATCATCTTTAATAATTGTATTTACTTAGTATATTATCTCGATGTTTATGTAAGAAAATAAAACATAAACAAGTTAATCAAGTATAAAAAAATATGTCACACCTACATTTCTTTATTTTATTAAAGATGTTATCTATTATTGTTTATTAATTTAAAAATCAATACATGTAATAATCAATTATGGCGGGTACATTGTAAATTATTTTACATTACTAAATCTATAATAATTAATTGTTACATTGTAAGATTGGATGGTTAATACTTAATCGCAAGGATATTATTTTTAATTTTAGGATAAATTGATAAATGTTCTATCTGGCTATCTATAATTAATAGAAGGTTATGTTTGAACGTGCGAGTGCGTGTAAGCGATCCATAGCCAAGTCGATAGCACTCGTGGTAATGATATTTGGTAGATAGGAAATCCTATATACCCAAGCATGTGCATCTCAAAGTCAACATTTTTAAATTTTCCATTTTAATGAGCGGCTCATATGAGGATTTGTTGGCTTACGAGAATCAAATATTTTTTTGTTTATTTAAATCAGGGGTCGGTAAGATTTTTGATGTCAAGGGCCAAAAAATAAATATACATTTTTCACAGGCCACAATTTGAATATACCTTAATATTTTGTTTTAAACAAAAATGTATAATCATGCCCAATTTAATTTATTTATGGTCATAAATCTACATACTACAAAGTACAAACCATGACAAATTATATAGGTATCATCACAGCATTTTGATACGCATCCTCCGCTCTTTAAATAAATAAATAATATTTTATTTTAAAATGACTTCTAGATAATGGTTAAGTTAAAAGAAAAACTTTTAAAAACGGGTTTGCTTAAACAATTTTAATTGCCAAACCCAATATATATATATATATATATTATATATATAATATAATATTATTATTAATAATGTTGTACTAGACATTGGTCTTGAAAGCAATAAATTCTACACGATTAGTCAATACATCTAATGAGGGTATACGGATATAACCACCACAGATCACTTTGAACTTTATTCTAAAAAGGTAGCATGAAAAATTTGTTTTATCTTGGGTATCATAAATATTATTTACACAAAAGTTCAGTACCGCTCTCGTACACTATAATATACGTCAATAACACTTATCTACGTATACAGGGTGTTTCTGAAATGGATTAGGTAACTAGTATAGAAGATTTTTTTGAATTTTTTTTTTCTATCTTCAAATTATCGAATTTTTAAATTTTCTTATATGAAATGAATAATTTTAAATCAATGCATTTTAATAATAATTTAATACCAAAACGGTATATTTTTGAATTTTTGAATTAAAAAAAAATAAAAAAAAATAAACCTAATTTTTAGGAAATAAATTAAATAAACTATAAAAGTGTCCAATATCAGTGGTCCTCTTTAGTTTTCTTTTAGTTTTTAAAAAAATATTTTGATTTAATTATATTCATATGTTTTAATAAACTTTTCTAAAAAATAATATGTAGTATGAGAATTATATACCTACAATCAGTTGACACTTCCAGATGATTAAACGATTTATTTTCCATTTGTTGCATGGCAAATAACTTCAGATACGATTTACTATAGGCCCAAATTTAAGTCACGAAGAACCAACACTTGAAACCAATATTAATTTCAACGGTTTGTGTTTTGAACGTTTTGGTAATGGTTTTCTTAAAGTTTTGATTTTGATTACGGTATGTAAGAAAATTAATAAAAAACTGATATTAGGTTATAACCGGTTCCGAGCCCTGTCAGTACATGCATAAGTGCATACAGCATAACTAAACAATAGGTTTTAAAGTAATAGTATCCACAGACGCCTGCTGCAGTAAAATACAATAATTTTCTCAAAACGTTTTCGAGCTGCATTTTAATATCAAAACACATCTTATATAAATTATAATTCGTTGGGAAGGTAGGTACTTGTTTTTATATCAAGTGAAGGGATTACAATTGAAATATTATATTGTTCAGTCTCTGGTCTTGAATATTATAGATATCGGTCCGTCCGGTTTGTTTATCAATAATGATTCACTGTCCAGCTTTGGTCCCGTCCATGTCATCTCAAAGTTTCTGACGATCTGAAACGCACGTACGGTATATTTTGTACAGGTATAGGTACTTACTAACTATTGTTTATAAGGCTTTCATAATGCGCCTGACCGCGTGTGATTCGTAAATACAACTTACTTTTATCAGTACGACCTGTAGGAATTGTTCAGACAAACGTCTCGCTATGCACGTCCTAGGTCCGTGACCGAAAGGTAAAACCAAATACGGACTGACCGGCTCGTATTCGGCGCTTCCCTTTATCCATCTCTCTGGCAAAAATTCGTTGGGTCGCCGGAAGTATTCTTCCAGGCGGCAGCTCACCTGGTTTTGCGTGACGACGACCGTCTATATGTGTTTGAAAAACGAAATTTTCAATTTATTATCACTTATTCAGAGCAACGCCGTTGACAGCGTAAATTTGATTCTATTATAATATAATATAAAAAGGACGTCACTCACTCATTATAGCTACTGTTCTTATGGAGTTCTTATGAATATGAACGAAATATTGAAAAAAAAAACGTAGCGAAGAACTAATAAGATTTACAAGACGACTGTTCCCATATGGATGTGCAGTATGGTCCTTATCGGTTCCTAAGTTCTTTGTTCTTTGTTACGTTACTGTGCGAGTACTTACGAAATTATAATGCAGAAAAACTACTGATTCAAGTGAGAAAGAACTTATTACATTTTCAGACCAGATGGATATTATATTTATGAAAACATATGTTTTCTCCAAAAACAACACACCGAAGGTTTCAAATAAGTTATAAAATACCTATACCGTTTTAAAAAAAAAAAATTGAATTTTTTATCGGTGGTCGAGAACATTATAGCAGTGTTATTGATCGAGTACCTACAACAGTTATCGTCCGCGTCTCGTGTGAAGTTTATCACTCTAGTTATTAGCGAACACTCGACGAGTGTGCAGTGTGGTGACGTCCTAAATATTTTATGATATAATATATTTTATAATATTGTTTTTCGCGTTTACTCCTGCCGGGACTCTGTACCCGGAAAACACGCATTCCTCGGGCAGTATCCGGCCGACGCCCACCGATATCGGATTCATCCGGAACATCTCCTTGACGACCGCTTTCGCGTACACGGCCCGCTCCAACACCCTATCGGTGACTGGTGTGTGGTTGTCTGGTAGCAGGGCACGCGACTCATCGAACATTTTCTCCCTAACGTCCGGGTTCGACGACAAATGGTACAGTCCGAAACAACACGAATACGTCGCCTGAAACCGATAAACATATTACAATTATACATATAATATACATACGATGATTACTCAAAAATAATAATAATAGTAAAATTCGTATAAGAATTTTCATTGGTTTTTACCACATCCGGGTGTTGCGTGGCCGACAACCGATGGCCGACGATTTTAATTGTCTTTATATCTAGGTACTATAAATGTTTGTTCATCACTTATTCGAATTCATAATTTAAATTGTTATAATCTTATTTTTTTTTTCATTTTAAAATAAAATGGGTTACGTATTTTTGTAGGTTTCGCGACCTAGGGGTGTCTTCAGGTCAATTCCATGGGAAGGGTGAAAACATTTTAGTCTTGAATACCGCTTTGCTAAACAAAAACTTGACATCTAGGTATATGCTTATATTAAAATTTATATGTTTGATGTTTGTGTCAACTTTCTGTATAATCAGTGTACAAACAATAAACTAAATTTATAAAATGTATTTATCTATTAGCAAAAACAGAACATCTCACGACTTATGGACGGCGCAGTCGCCCCCTTCGCCTTTCCTTTAGGGACGTGACCCTAAATTTGAATGAAGAACAGTGACCTTGTATATTATAAGATGTATAATTCCTATATCATATTAAAGTTAAACGTTTCCAAACAAATTTTTAAGTATGGCTGCTAGGTACATGATTATTTTTAATGCACCATCATAGATTTATTCAAATATAAGCCACTATTTAGCAGATCAATTGTTAACTGGATTTATGTAAAAATATAATTGTATAATTATAATTTTGGCGCAAAATCGTGTAATTATAATTTTGGTTGATAAATTATGAGATCTGGTTTCCCATCTTGGGTAGGGTAAACTTGATGATCATCATATTAATCGAGGCCCGCATCAATCCGAAATTTAATAACAAGCGCAGATTAAAAACAACAATTTTATAAATGTATAAAAATACACTTGTTTATAATTCCCATTGTAGGCAAGTAAATTGAAACTGCAAAGTAAAATTTGTGAAAACAAAATATATACAATTATAGCATAAAATCAAGATGGTTTCTATATTCGTTTATAACATAATTCTATCGGGTACCGCATACAGTAATTAACTAAAATAAATTTACCTAAACTTTTATATTACCGTGTCGATTCCCGCTAACAAAGTGTCAACAGTCATTCCAATTACGTCTTTGAAGTCCGTGTCGTCTGAGCTCAAGTATTCTCCCAACAATGATGTTTTGGAGTCTGTCGTTTTAATACTGATCAATTTTTCATTTACAACTCTAAGCGCAATTCTAAAAAAAAAAATTAGGTACTCAAATATTTTTGATGATCTGAAAACATGTCGTTATTAATTAACTATTTTATTTCTAACGACCAGTAAGTAGCTATTTAATGGAATATCGGTTAAAGCAATTAAATAATATTTTGTAAATATTGATTACTCAGCTAAACTCGTTAAATGACCTACTTTTCAATTTGTTCGTGTCCTTTTTGTATACTTTTATACATGGGGGTGTCAAACTTTCTCCACAGTTGTGGTCCATTATCGGTCTTCATTATCGCACTGTTTATGTCATGAGCCGCTTTGATCAGTTTCGAACACTCCGAATCTGAGTCCCATTCTTCGTCTTTGAACCGCTGTAGTCGCTCGTCGAAGGCGACATAGTACGTCACTGTTGACATTGTTTGAATTTAATAGTTTCGTTGATATAGGTAGGTACATATTATAATATTATACAGCAAAACATGTCATGTTTCTGTCAAAAATAAAAAATTACGTTCTAGGAAGAGCCTGGATAGTTCGGGGCCGAAATCGTCTCTGAGTTCTGCGCGTTTTATTCTTCGATCTATAAATTCTCCAACTACTGTGTTCGTACTATCCACGTACCGTTTGATGCACTGGACCTTACTCAAATGTTTTTGGAAAGCCTTTCTAAGTCTCCACCAATCCGAGCCATTTCTGTAATACGTTTACGCAATGTCCATAATTTAACACTAGTTATACCTAGTTGAACGTATAATTTGACATATAGTACCTAAATAAAACGGTAATATTCGTATTTGAATGTCTATATCAGTTACCTACCAAATTGTAATAATACTGATTTCCAACACGAAAAATACCAAAAATATAATCATTTTCACCCGTAATTTACTATCAATATATAAGGCACGTGTATTGTAAACAAGAAAAGAGTACTAAGATACAGCCAACAGGCGTATATTGTAACGAATTTCGTTTCCAGATTTTATAAATTTCATAGTTCAATATGCTATCGATT
>NC_042494.1:12746708-12757817 GCF_005508785.2 Acyrthosiphon pisum | reverse complement strand
TGTTTGTATAGGGGAAGAAATTGTAGGTTTGTAAATACGTGTGTTTTTTTTTGATTTGACAGATTTTTTGGTTGGCACCCGTATAGGCATCTGCCATGACCGGTTGGGGGATGGCGGCACTTCTCTCCGGACACCGTGACTTGCCCGAAGAAAAATGCCACCCGCGGCCGAGTTCGAACCGGCGCCGGTATGCGTCGCAACCGACGCCTTAATCCGTTCGGCCAATCCGTCCCCCACAGTATATATTTGGTACCTACCAATAGCGTATATATTCAGTTATAATATTATATAATTTTAAAATATACAAACAATAAAATCAAAATCACACAAATATGCAACATAATATCTGCACTGTAGTATACTAGTATTATAGGTATATAATGTACTAACTGGTACAGAGTGTATTTTGAGAATAGAAGTACATTATAATAATATTATACAAGAAAACCATTATAACGTGATCGATGATAGGGCCAACTGTTTAAACACCTTTTATTGAAAACATAACACGACCTAACCGTTTTAAGAGTATTCTTTGTTTAGCGATCTGCCAATAATTAGTCTTCTGATTTCACTGGTCCCTGCACCAATTTCGTACAGCTTGGCATCTCTCAGCAATCTGCCTGACGCGTAATCGTTTATATATCCGTTTCCACCTGTTATTTCAGTGGACAAATATATTACCTATGCTTAACGATACAACAAGGAAGGTAAATCCGTTAAGGTATGATACTTACCTAGACATTGTATTGTGTCCAATGCCATTTTAACAGCGTTTTCAGCAGAAAAAAGTATCACTCCGGCACAGTCTTTGCTGCACACATGTCCTTTATCGCAAGCTCTACTTATGTTGTATAGATAATTCCTAGTGGCACTCAATGTTGTATACATATCAGCGATTTTAGCCTGAAATGTATTAGAGAAGAATATGAGTTGAGTAAATATAATATCTATATTTTTTGATGTAATTTATAATATTATATTCTATTCGACCTATATAGTAATACTATATATAGAGTTATTATATAGGTACAGTAGTAGGTACTGCAGTATAGGCTTAGAAAGTCGTACAAAACATTATATAAACGGTTATTATTATATTTCAATACCTAAATGAAAGTCTAACAAATTTAAAGATAACCAAAGACCAAACATTTCACTATTCTATGGCAATTATCCGGTATAAATATTAAATTATTTATCTGACCTACCTGTTATAAACAATGTACGTAATATTTTTAAGCTATTACCTGAATTAATTGAAACTCTCCAATTTTAGTGTTGAACTGTTGTCTAGAATGAACGTAATCAAATGTCAGGTCTGCACACGCTTGCATTAATCTAAAATATAGACATTACAAAAATAACAACTGAATAATAGTTTATAATAGTGATTAATGATATAATCATTGATAATATATTTTTGATTATAAATTTTAGCTCAACATACCCAACAGGCCCACCAGAAAGCACCATCCTTTCCAAGTCTAGTCCTGACATTAAGACGTATACGCCTTTATTTTCCTCACCTAATACATTTTCAACTGAAATAAACATAAAATAACACCTGCTTAAACAATCGTGTTTATAGAATTCAACATGCGATATATGAGCAGTTTTTGTGTTTCAATATTTTAAATTCCTAATCATAACTCACTTGACAATTAAAATATCGTAAAAAACCACAATAAGAACACAGATGAAGTTACTACCTTTAAGTTTGTTAATATAGGTTAATTCACTCTAATATTTAAGTTTAAAACATTCAATTGGTTTCGCTGAACTCAAATTGAATAGGTAGTTTTATGTTTGTAACTTTATAAGACGGAGACTAATGACTATTAGGGATGATAGGTTAATATTATTGTACGTACAATACCAATACGCTTTAACTAACTCGGTATAGGTAATAAGTATACGTAATATGTGTGTTATAATTTACAGGATAAAACCAAAATAGTAACTAATATCAATACGAAATATGAAGAGAAATGCGGAAACTTTCTTTATCCAAAGACAGCAGTAAACTGGAGATTGAACCAATAGAATCCCTGCCAGCAGGATACGAATTAGACTAGCCAACCTGGAGACTCAGAGTAATAACTAATAGATAACTAACATTATTGTCAATTTGTAATACTTTTCAAAATTACAACAATATTTGAGTAACACCAGTGCATTATACATTGTATAAATTATTTCATGATTTATAACTTAAATCATATAAGTTATACTTACCAGGTACTTTGCAATCTTGGAAAATAAGTTCACAAGTGTTAGAACCTCTCATGCCAAGTTTATCGAGTTTTTGGCCAGTAGTGAACCCTTCATATGTTTTCTCAATTATAAACGCAGTAATACCATGCTGTTTTTTAGCGTCTGGATTCGTTCTAGCATACACCTATAGAAAAATATAATTTTTAATCGTAATTAATAATCATTATTATTATAAATTGTTTTGCATTTACATGTCATGTACAATTAATATTATATACGTTTAAATTTGTTTTTTCAACATACAATTATATTTTCATATTAATTTTTATCATAACCGAATGAAAATGTATAGGTACCACTAGCACATCGGCGTCTGGTCCATTCGTGATCCAAAACTTACTACCATTTAGAATATAATGGGATCCTTTTCGTTCTGCTTTTAATTTCATAGAAACTACATCAGAACCAGAACCGTGTTCAGACATTGCCAGCGCTCCAACAGCTTCACCTCTGCATAACTGTAAGCCAAACCAAAAAATATTGTTTAAAATTATAAATTTATAATTATAATTAAAATAGCACGGAGCGTAGTTATATACGTATATTTTATGGCCAATAGCGTTATATTATTAATGCATTTGTACTCGAATTCTTGATTAAAGTTTAAAAATATATTTATAAATGTATTACATAATGGTAATACAAACCCGTGGTAAGTATTTGGCCTTTTGTTCTTGCGTACCGTTCAGTCGAATTTGGTTCATGCACAGGTTAGTGTTGGCCGCGTAACTCAAGCCCACAGATCCGCTGGCTCTAGAAATCTCTTCCGTGGCAATGACATGGTCGGTATAGCTGCCTCCTGTACCTTCGTATTCTGTTGGAATGGTAATGCCCAGGAGACCTAGTGATCCCAGTTCCAGCCAGCATTTCTGTTAACAATTTTTAACGACCGACAAATAATATTATCGTGTCATTATTATTATTATTATTATTATTTTTATTTCTATATGAATTAGGTAATTAGGTACTTATATAGACTATATTAAAAAGTTGTACGTATTATATAAAATAACTGAGTTACCTAATGGCTAATTCCTAAATTTTACATCATCTTGTTTCTTATGCAACATTTTTCTTACTTACCCACCTAAATTAGCCCCTAAAAAAATCTTTTACACAAATACATAATTTTAATGGTTTTAATAAAATTACAATTAAATAAAAAATAAAATCTTTGTTTAGGAATTAGGATGTAGGTGTTGTCCGTCTTTATTAATCTGGAAAAATATTTTAATTTAGGTATTTTGTTCACAAGACCTGAATATATGGACTTCGGTATATTATTATAATATTTTATATATTATTCAGTAGGTAATAACAATAGTAAGACGATTAGGTACCAAATTTGTTTTTATTTAATAACAATAGATATCCTTCAGAAAAAAGTCAAAGTATTACCTAGGTAATTATCTATTACCTACTATCCTTAATTTTATTTTTTTAAATTACCAAATTTAAAATTTTTTTACTTAATAGTTAATGTATACATAATATAATGCCCACATAAAACAGCCATTCAGAAAATATTTAAAATACTTTTAAGATTTCAATTAAGTAATAAATAAACAGCGAAACTGTGAAACATTCGAACATATTGTATACTAGTACACGGAATATTGGCATATAGGTAGGTAATTAAATTATATATTACCTAGATTAAAATTAAGTCATTTTAAATATAAACTGCTTAAAAACTCAAACAATTTATTTTGTTTAAACTTTAAAACAAAAAATACAGTTTTTTTCAAAAATAAAAAAATACACCAACTCTGCGGCCAGGGCCCAGTAGGTAGTTACCTTTATACCTATTATTTTTGGATATAAATTTAGGTAATATGATAATGTTTAATAATATCTAACAAGTAACAAACAACAACATTAATAAAATAGTAAATTAATAATATTATAGTAACGTTCTATATACAGATTATACTCGTATAATATTATTATCTTATTTGTTAATGTGTTACATTGTTACCTACAACTTGTTCTAGATTAACAATTAACCGGAAAAATATTAATTTACTATAATATAATAATAATACGCATATATTTGTACCTACATTAATACCTTCTACAAAATAGGTAAGTATAGTCGGTATAGCTAATATTTTACTTTAATACTAATATCATGTAAATAGCAATAAATTACCCTTAGGTCATTGAACGTGTTTGTCTTGTCTATTTCAGCCGCTTTTGGTGCTATTTCTCTCTGCGCATAATCAAAAACGGTTTTCCGTAACTGAAAATCACCAAAATTAATTAAATTGAATGTCAACAATCTTGTATCTTGATTCTATGGTTATACTTATATACCTCAATATTAATATATCTCAATATGATAGCCTTATGTTTGCATTTTATATTATGTCTGTTCATATACTTATTAATTATCTTGTATTCTTGTAAGTATTGCTCATGTTTTTGCAAATTCTTAAATTCTAATAGCCAATAGGTATAGGTTTATTGATGAATATTATGAGTTTTAAAATTTATTTTATGATAGATATTGATCTCTAGTCTCTACATAAAGTCAACAATACGAACTCCTAATCAATAATCTATTAATAGATTTGTTCTTTATAGGTATTATAATATAATTAATAATTTTTAATAGCCTATATATTATTATTTTACAATAAAATCACTTATAAATTATTTCAGACTATAATAAACTTGGATCTACCTCATTATTTTATAAGTGATATTATAATTTTAAAATGTATAGTAGGTTGAAGGTATTATCGTTAATTATAAATACTATTTATTAATAAATTATAATCAATGGTATCATCTATAGAATTTTAATTAATTAAGTATAAAATATATTCCTTTTTTTTATACATATAGGTACCTTGGTAGGTATTATAGGTAATATTACTTTTCAGGGAAGAGGTTATATTGACATGACAATTTAATTTGTCATGGTTATTGATAAATTATTATAATAAATTCAACATTTTATGAAGTCTTTTATTTAAAGAATACCTATTCTTTAGGATTTAGGTTGTGCTTGATTTGGAGAATGACGTGCAATGGCGCAACTAGAGCTGAAATGTTGGGGGGGCTGAAGCCCCCACCTGACATTACATGAAAAGTAACCCGTGGGGGGTGATGTCCCCACACCCCAATATTTGTTCACTTAAAAATATAAAAAAATCATACAAACTAAATGAATTATTTATTTACTCAAGTATTTAATTAGGTACACCTTATTTTTTAATATTTATATTATAATTTTCAAACATTAACAATAATATTTTTTGCTTAATACCTTTATACTATAATATATCCCCGAAATAAAATATTACGTTTCCCAATAATATTTCAACGGTATGTAAATCATAATTATTATTAGAAGTAGATTTTACAAGTTTTACTTAATATAGGTAGATACAATATTTAAAAGATTATAAAATAAAAATATTTCGAGTGATCGATATATCAATTAATGAAATGAATAATTATTAAACAAATAGTTAATGAATGTATTATGTTTTCGAATTGAAAACTCCAACGATTATTTCGAAGCATACTTTTGTACTTGGAAAAACTTCTTTCCACGTCACAAGATACAATTGGTGCATATTTAAAACTCGATAAATCTTCAACTGACAGTTCTTCGTCTTCATCACATTCAGTTACCTCGCCGTTGATTATAACATCGATTTTTTTTATTGTAGAATATCCATGATTTTTTGATAACACATTTGTAAATTTAGATCTAGTGAATTCTATTCCTAGCCCTCCTTCTTCGAATTTAATTTTAATATTTTCTATGAGCAATAAACTATTTCTTAAAGTAACATTCGATTTCTCTAGTTTTGTTATTGTATCTATTAAACACTGAAAGTGTGTTGTAATAACGGCGAGCTCATTTTTTAACTCTTTATTATGAAAAACACTACGCGCATTTTCAATACACTTCACTTCATTTTGGTTTAAAGCGTTAATAACACATTTTACCTCATTGAAATATTTCCCATAATAAATTGCTGCTTCAAGCCATGTAGGTACCCCAACGAGTTAAAATTGGTTGTGGAGGTAAACTCAAATTGGGATACATTTCTTTGAAAATATTTACACGTGAAGTTGCTTTTAAAAATATCTTTTTAGTATTTGAAATTAATCGATCGACATTTTGATATTTTTCTCTTATGACTTCAGCTACTCTGTGTAGTCTATGAGCCATGCACGTTACATGAATTATTTAGGGTAAAATACTTTAAGAGCTTCGCCAGATTTAACCATGTACGGAGCAGCATCTGTTCTATTCAACAATACTTTTTCATCAAATATTTTTTCGGGCCATAAAATGCTCATGGAGTCATTAAATAATTGGGAAATTGTTTGAAAATTTACCTTTTGTAATTGCTCAACCGTTAAAACAATTTGTTTTGTACATTCTTTAGATGATAATTTCCCAATTATGACACTAGCAACATATCATCTCTGTACATCAATTGTCTTATCGATGGAAACCCAAATTGGACTGTTCCCTATTTCATTCCTAATTTTACATAAAACTTCATCATAGCATAAAGGTGAATAGTTCTTTCGGAGGGTAGATTCATCTGGTAATTTGAGTTTTAGATATTTTTCAAAAAAAAATTTAAACTGTGGATTGTTTAATTTAAAAAGTGAAATATCGTTAGTCAGTAGGTATCTTTACAGACCTAAATTCTATGAATTGTAGAATATGGAACATTTATGCAACTATCAATAAATATGCAATAAATATGCATTTTCATTCAAATATGAAAAAAAAATTAAACCATAGAATCTACACATTACGATACGTCGACATTTATAATCAAAATTATTCTAGGTGAATTGTAGAAGAACATGCATTTGCATATAAATCCGGGCCGTACTAATCAGTAATCTTTTAAAAGAACTATTATTAACATATTATGTTGTTTCACATCATGATATAAAACAAAACAATATTATTGTTAATTTTTGAATATTATTTATTGTATATTAATTGTTTTAACGAAAAGTATACCTATATTATATAAGTATAATAATAATATTATAATAATATGTTTGTAATTAAATATTAATAATGCAATAATTACACTAATTACGTTTTAAAAATGCCACGTGGTTGTCAGTAATATTGTAGTCTGGGGGTTATTTTTCCTAGGATCGGGAATTTTTTTCAAGGGATTTTTATTTCACTTTTACCTATCTCTACGTTACAGTTCAGTGCATAGGTATACTGTAAAATTATGTGTAATAATCTTACCAAATAAAAAATAATTTATATCATACCGACATAAATTGTTTTCTTAAAATGAATATAAACATACAGCTTATGATATTTACCATATTTGTTGTAGGCCATATATAAAAAAAGAGTTTAAATAAAAATTAAAAAAATTAAATAATTACAATTTTTCCAAAGTTACAGTTTTCTTACAGTTCGATTTTTAAAGATTTGTTAATATCTAGGAAAGAATTGAATATTTTTTTTTTGAGGGAGCTATTACAAGTTTTGGGGTGCTAAGCCCTCCCAGCCCTCCACCCCTTAGTTGTGCTTATGAATTGACGTGGAAGGACAGAGTGTACCTTATTATTTTTTAAAATAAGTCAATTAAAAATTGATATCTTTGGATAGGTAGGTACGACATTTTTGTATATCGTTGCATCAATTACATCCCCCTTTTATTATTCGTCCAATTCAAGCACGGTATTTAGGTTAGGTTAGGTTAGGTATTTAATTATTCCTATAGGAATCTAAAATTTAGACGTGTTAAAATCTGTAATTACGTACTGAGACTTAAAGTTTAGAATAACAGTTTTAACTTGTAAGCACGTTATTATTAGGTATGGTTATTAATTATTTTGTTGAATACACCTCTGACTCCTGAGTTGCGACATCATCAGATTAGCACCAATAGCAACTACAGTCTGCATTTATTTTGCTGTGTCTACAGGAATGTCGACTGATTGAAAATAAACATTTTCTACTTACCTGAATTTGCTCATCGTTGAGGTTAAACAAAATATCGTCGATTGGATAGTGCGACAGAAACCGACGTGCTATTGTTCGATGACAAAAGCTTGTGAGAAATAAACTGCCAATGCGAACTGAACTATTCATATTTTCGGGGTTTTAATGCGTGTAGACAAGCTTATAAAAAATGTAAAAAATATAATTAATCCCACGTATGTAAAATGCGTATATTATATGATTTAGAGGCGTATTATAATAAATTTATTATTAAACATACATCGGGCATGTCCTATAGATTATTGAAACTGAAAGTGTTTGCCTACACTCTACGGTGAAATATTAATCATTATACAGTTAATAAGGCCAACCCATGACTGTAGTAGCCAATAAATGGAAGTAGAATAGGTAATAAAGTACAAACTGATGACTAACGATTAATACACGTGATCTATATAACCGAATACCTACCGATTATATAATTGAATAACATGTTTGTTTTAATTTGTACATGCAATAGATAAGTATTGTAATAAATGACACGCAGAGGCGGAAATCATAATATACCTATCAAACAGTTCTTACCTTAAATTACATGAAAATAGCAAATTACTATTTTATAGTGTTGGGATAGTACTCGTTAGGAAACTGATAAAGGTGTTATTTATTTCTTATGAGGTTATTATAGGTTATTTGGATAATAGTAAATCATAATCAAAACACATCACTTACATATATAATTGAACACCAATAAGCAAACCAAAACATTTTAAATAAATAGTTGCAAAATATACCTATATTGCCATATTGGTTTTATTTAGTATAATTTTAGATTCTGAGTGGAACGATGAATGTATTGATTTTACAATGATGTATTTTTTATATTTTATTTTTTTTTTGTGGCAATAAAACTGCTTTGATTTTGGAGAAGGTATAGGAGTAGCCAGTAGGTACAGTATCTTGTTCGATGGGAAATCTAGTTGGTGCATTCGGGAGGTCAAATTTTAAAATCCCCAATAGTGTTCAAAAGCGCCGGGAAAAATAAAATAAAAATTAAGGAAAAACGGTAATTTTTACGCAAAATTTTTACGAGAAAATTGATTTTGGTTTTTGGTGTAACTTTATAACAAATGACCGTAGATACGTTTATATTTCCATTTTCTATGCGTGATAAAATTTTGATTTTTTTTTTTATCTGTTAAGAAACATTTTGTTTCCAATTTTATTAGTCTTTTTTTCTACGAATGTCAATAAAACTTTATTTGTTGGGTAAAAACCTTGAAAATGCAATACAAGCCTCCTACTATATTGTTAGAATGACATTTGAAAAATATTAAAAATCCTTAGTCACAGTTTTTATTTATAAGCATTTAAAGTTCAAATCTTGAAAAAATACAAAAATTAGCAAATTATTTTGAATTGAAAATTCATAAAAATTATTCTTTTTAAATCTAAGATTTGAAAATGTAATTCAAGATTTCTCATAAGTTTACCTACCTTTATCAAAAAAAAAAAAAAAATGTCTGCAAGCAAATCAAATTAAATTTTTATGAGCGTTTGAAATTTATATTTTTATAATATTGGATATTCACTCGATTTCTCATGAGGTTTTGTTATTTTATTGTTATTCAAAAACGAATAACTGCAGATACATGACAATTTTACTGAATGTTTATATTTTCATTTTCTATACACCATAAAATATTTTGACTCTTTTTGAACTGTTTACGGACATTGTCAGTTTTTTTTTCTATAAATATCAATAAAATTGTATTTGTTGTTTAAAAAAGCGGGAAATTTTAATGAGACTCCTGATATATATTGTTACAACAGCAGTTAAAAAATATTAAAAAATACATACGCACACGTTTTTTTTAAGCTTTTAAAGTTCGAATTTTGACAAAATTTATCAAATTTAAAATTTAATAACTATTTTGTAGTTAAAAATTTATTAAATGTTCAACTTTCATAGCTAAAGATTTAAAATTTAAAACAAGGTTCCATGTAAATAGGATATATAAAATACTTTATTCACAATAATATCATTAAATATACTTAGTTATATGATAGGCTGACTAACCGTTTTCGCTCAGAATCGTTTTTCTTATAGAATTATATTATATCACTGAATTCAAATTTAACACCATCCATTACAGTGACCTGCTTGTAACCTACTGTATAGCAGAGCGACATCCACTAATATTTTTTTGTTGATTATTTGCGAACACTTTTTCAAAAGTTTCAAGTAGGCAGTAGCCTTTGCATTTTAAGTCTATCAGTTGATAGATAACTAAATATTTTGAAGAAAATCTTTCTTTAATTTTCTTATTAGTTCTACCTAAAAAATAACTGACATATGTAGAATAAATATTTATAAGTGCCAAGTTAACAGAGTTCCTATTAGAATGGTTTATTACATTTATAAATGTAAATTATCTAACACTATTTTTTATTGATTTAAATATAAATACTTTGATTAGAACCAATAGATAAAACTTTTTTATTTATATTTGACAAACAGTTTTATAATTTTTTTTTATGGTTACACACAGGTTATATTAAAACATACATTTAGTTTAAAGTATAACATAATTTAAAAAGCATTTTATGTTCATAACACTACAAGTCTTTGATTCATATTTTATTCATCTAAATAATGTTCTTATAAAGTAGGTAGTTTATATAATAATGAGATGAGATTACTTAAATAATACATAGTATTTAGTTTAGTTATGCATAATTTGTTATTAAAAAGTTGGTACTACACAAATATATTAAAATACTATATCTATGCTACAAGAAAACGCAACAAATTATGACTATAATACGGTTTTAAAATTAGGTATTTACAAAGAAATATTGTTATTTGTTTA
>NC_042494.1:12744864-12746608 GCF_005508785.2 Acyrthosiphon pisum | reverse complement strand
ACATCAACAACAAACCGTGATACTATCATAGATATATAATAGTATACTTTAGAAGTTTCAAGTGCCCACGAGTAATATTATACAATCACAACACAATAACTAAAATAGTTATTCTAGGTTTTTTAACATGTAATTTCGTCCAAATTCGAACTTAAAATGACTATAAAAATAAACTGTGCTTATGTATTTTTTAGATTTGTTTCAGAATTAACTACTTAACTACGTGGAATCTTGTTTTAAATTTTCAATTCTTAGGTATAAAAGTTGAACATTTTATGAATTTTTAACTACAAAATAATTATTCAATTTTAAATTTGATAAATTTTGTCAAAATTCGATCATTAAATGCTTATAAAAAAAATTGTGCATATGTATTTTGAATATATTTCAACTGCTATTGTAACAATATATCAGAAACCTTGCATTGAATTTTAACGTTTTTTACCCAACAAATACAATTTTATTGATATTTATAGAAAATAAAACAAAAAATTGAAAACTGACAATGTCCGTAAACAGCTCAAAAAGAGTCAAATTATTTTCAAAATTTTATCGTGTATAGAAAATGCTAATATAAACATTCAGTGGAATTTTCAAGTATCTATAGTCATTCGTTTTTTAATTACAACAAAATAAGAAAATCGTAACATGATAAATCCAGTAAATATCAAATGTTGTAAAAATAGGAATATCAAATGCTCATAAAAATTTAATTTGATTTGTAGACATTTTTTAAAAAAGATAGACAAACTTATGTGGAATCTTGTATTACATTTTCAAATCTTAGATTTAAAAACAAAATTTTTCATGAATTTCTAACTCAAAATAATTTGCAAATTTTCGTCATTTTTCCGTATTTTGTCAATATTTTAACTTTAGATGCTTTTCAAAAAAATGTGACTACACTATTTTTCTTATCATTTAGCATTTTAAAATTAAAATTATGATTGATAAATTATACTATCTAAATAACAAATTTTAGATTCTGAGCGAAGCGAGGAGGCTAGTGGTTTTACAATTTTGTTAATTTATTAATTAATTTTTTATTATTCTGTATACAAAATTTCTACCAGAAGGAATGCTTCGATTTCAACATATAGTATCTTATATTTTACAAAATTGGATCAAGATGGTACTTTAGATAGGTAGGTCATTTTTCGATTTTCTCAATAGTTATTTAATGCGACGGGAAAAACACCGACAAATTACGAAAAACCGCTAAAAATGGTATTTTAATTATAGGTATACAATTATATTATATCATTGAATTCAAGTTTAATACAACCCATTATACATTGGCCCACTTGTAACCTACTGTACAGCAGAGTGATATCCACTTACCCGCGTTTTGCTATTTGTTTTAATTATATTTATTTAAAGTATTGAATATTGTGTCTATTTTAAAGTCAGCAAAAATAAATGTTACATTGAGGCCAAATGTAATCTTAATTATTATTTACTTAATCATATTATGTTAATTGTTGACATTGGTCCTAATATTCAATATTTCAATAGTTTTTCAAGTACAACCTGATAACTATTTAAAATGTAAAAATAAACTATAAAAATGCTTAAATGAGCACCTCTTTGAAACGTAAATTTTGGAAAATCCTTTCTTAGCGCACATCTACATAGTTTTAATAGAAGCCCGACAAAGGTACCATGAAGCATTGAAGCTATCATAATGTAGTCTCTATGTTGTACAGTCAGTCGGTCCAAATCACACATTCTGTTTTTCCCAAAA
>NC_042494.1:12736397-12744764 GCF_005508785.2 Acyrthosiphon pisum | reverse complement strand
GGATCATAAATCTAAGTTTTGTGGATGTCGAGACCTCGCAATCTCATCGACAAAACGAGACAAACGAACGCGATCAAATCGCAATATTTTGAACAAATACAAATATACAATATGGTATTTTGAAAAATGTACTTAAAATAAATTTCTTTTGTCACGTTGATGACCAATCGTCCAAACAACAAACATACGTACCTTGGTGAGTGACGACTGATAAGAAAGCGGTGAAGAGAACGGACAGCCGCCAATCTGCATGTGTAGCATATATGCATGGTGATGCGCATGTAACCGGCCAAGTAGAGCATGCACAAACAATTTACAATTTAAAAATTCTCAAAGCTTGTTTGAGTATGAAAAACCACATTAGGTTCTAGATAATATTCTTACTTCTAAATGTTATGACATGACAGGTCAATTCGCTCCAGTATTAATCATAACAGAGTTAAATGGATTTCCAGAACGTATAATTAACCATTTTATGCGTTTGTAAGACGGAGACAACGCATGCGGGTGTACCGCAAGGTTTTTAGATCATAGTCTAAAAACCTTGGTTGTTCCGTCCTATTAACAATTATTTTTAGTAATAACTAATAAACAAGTAATAACTACTAATAAGTAATAACTTATAACAATAATAATTATAGTTTTTAAATAAAATAATTATTTTATCGTGCGCATCACGACAGCACTGTACAGACGCATGTGCCCATCGTATAATAATTGTATTCATATTATAATGTATTCTGTTTTCGGCGGCAGTCTGTAGTCAGTTCCCGAGGTGAGTGGATCGATGTACTCTGTCTGTTAATATTATTTTTTACATTGTTCTTTTAAAAATATGTTTTATGTATTATCCGTTTAGACAGAACAACAGCAATACAGAATTCACTGTATTGGGTACGCCGCGTCTGAAACATTACAATAAAACTATGCCACGAGTCAATCCTTGCAGCGTGAGTATAACGAATAAAGATTGTTGACTTTATACTATATTTAGAAGAAAAAAATCTTTTGGCAAGTCTTTCGTTGATTATCTTGGTCCAAACTATTTTAATCAAGCGTTTATAAGACAAATAATACCTGTGGGGTATTGAATGGGAAGAAATTGTTTATATAGGTTAGGTGGCTTTTCTCAGATTTGTTCAATTCACAATAAAACTCCACATTTAATGTTGTCATTCATTATTTATACGTCTGTAAAATAACCAATAATATTTTTTCGTTTATTTTGATTATGTCTGTACTAGGCTAAGCATTTTTGTTTTTTTAAATATTATCTATATTTATATAAGCATCATATTATATACAAGTCTAGAACGTTCAACGGGAGTAGTATATTTATGTTTATATGCATAAATATATATGTAATATAGACTGCAGTAAAAAATTATACATAATATATATTGTATATATTATATTATAGGTACTATAATAATTTATACTATTGTACCTTATAGTATAGTATAGTATAGCATGGTAGGAATGGTAGTAATAAATATTAAATACATTTTAAACAAAATAATTTATCTATTGATATAGATAAATAGTATCAATGTACCAATTTCCATCTCATAGTTTTTAAAATCCCACCCAATTAATATTTGAAACGTATTAACGACTTTTAATTAGACAGACTTGTATGAGGTATTTTATTTAACAGGTTATGTCCGGGGTGCCATTAAACTGGCTGTGTGGTATATTTTAGGATATTTTATCACATAGACTCATCGCTCATCGTTTAAACTAAAATTAAGAGGACGAGATACCCGCATGTGTTGTCTCCGTCTTACAAGTTATTAACACGGCAAATTCTACGCTCAGCAGAACACCTGCAGTTCCGTTAATTTAAAAATTAGAGTGAATTGACCTCTTGTAAAATCTAAAGATAATGTTATCATCTAGGCAACCTCTTGGGCTTTTCATTATATTTTAATTTTAAAGCGAGTTATGAGTATTTTAAGATGTACATATTATACATATTTACAATTTTCAATTTTAAAATACTTTAAAATTAAATTATAATAAAAAGCCCATGATGTTGCCTAGATAATAATCTTACCTTTGGATTTTATAAGAGGTCAATTCACTCTAATTTTTAAACTATCGGAGCTACAGTGCTACACGTGTTCTGCTGAGCTTAAAATTTGTTATGTTACGCACTTGTAAGGCGCGGAGACAACACGTGCGGGTATCACGTCTTCTCGTAATGATGTACATAATATTCAATTCAAAATTTGAACACACCTAATGTACCCACTATTATAATTTATTTTTCTTCACGTAATGTGCTTCGTGATTTATCGATTCCATTGTTGTTGTATTTTTTCTACGATTCTTATAAAACACATTCGGGGAGAATAAATCAATTTAAATTACTCGACGCCCGTGTTCGTAGTTACAATGATATTATAACCAATTTACTGCACAGCGTGACATAATAATATAACAAAGCGCATAAATGCGTTTATATGATTGAGTACGATACACATTTTCGCTGACATCGGTAATCGACATTCAGCGTTGTTGTCGTATGCAGAATAAAAGATTCGTGGTGGCCACTAGTTCGTTCTCGGAAACCACTGAACAGAATACATGTTTTTTGCTATTTGTCGTCGGAATGAACGAGGAGAGAATTAAAATATCATAAATTTGAATTTAGTTCAAATTTTTAAAACGTATTCCGTGTTGACACGTTTATATTTTCATACGTACACTTTGCGTCAAAACGTACAGATTTGAATACACAATAGTCGCATTATTATTACAATGTTTATAGAATAACAATAGGTACCATATAATATGTTGATACAAAAATATTTGTACATGTAAACAAAACATTGATAAATCATTTGATTAGACAAATTTATTGGATCAAGTTCAACAAATACAATAAATACATACAACACATTTTTATTACATTGTATAGATATAACCTATACCTATTATACGCGTTTAACTATAGGATCAAACAATTTTTTTTTAAATAAGATTAAAATTAATTGTATACGTAGATGGCTAGATATGCAGTATACATTTATAGGTACCTATCAATAAAAAAATTATAAATATAATATACCAACAGAAAATATTTTTTAGAAATCGACTTTATTTCAAATACTTCGTTTTTCGTCAACGGAAACGACGGCTGTCAAAGAATTTAACGAAATCCCAGGACCAACATCTCTGCCTCTGGTCGGCACCCTTTACCAATATTTACCTGTATTTGGTAAGTACAAATTTGACCGATTGCATCACAATGGGTTGGCGAAACTCCGTCAGTACGGACCAGTTGTCCGGGAAGATATTGTGCCCGGCGTGTCCATAGTGTGGATATTCAAACCGGAAGACATCGAGACGCTTTACCGGAAAGAAGGCAGGTACCCGGAAAGACGTAGTCATTTGGCATTACAAAAGTACAGATTGAGCAAACCAGATGTGTACAACACTGGAGGACTTTTGCCCACGTGAGTCTATGATTAATTTGGTTGATTAATATACCTGCAATTTAAGTTTTAAATATTTGTTAAAATACTTATTAGTTATTATTAGTTATTAATAGCGAAGTTTATTATTTTCATTTACTTATAGGTATAAGATTAAAAAAAAGCAGGTAAGTGGGTGTCGCTCTTCTGTACAAGTGTACAGTATAGGTTACAATAGTTGGTCACTGTATAGATGATGTTAAATCTTAATTCAATCGTATAATATCACTATTTCATATACGAAAAAAGATTCTGATTGAAGACGGTTTGGCAGCCTAGAATATTGTTTTATATTATATATTTATATTGTTATTATTAATACGATGACCAAAGTTGAATTAATATTATTTTAAATTTCTTACTCAAAATAATTTTTACTTTTGACCTCCCCCCCCCCCCAAAGTACCATCTAGATTCACTTTCTTATCAGAAAGATTGCTGTTTAAGAAAATCTATGCATTTTTACTGTCCTAAAATGTGATTATAGAGTATAGACACAAAAAATTTGAAAAATTTCAGATAGTTCAATATGCTATCGATTTAAAAATTAAAATGTATTTTCACAAATTCACAAGCAAATATTATGTTGCTCCTTATACTTCATCAACAGACAACAAATTACGAGACATTAATAAATAAATAAAAAATAAAAATCACACATCGTTGTAAACTCAATACATTCATCGCTCCTCTCAGAATAAGGAGCAACATAATATTTGCTTGTGAATTTGTGAAAAATACATTTTAATTTTTAAATCGATAGCATATTGAACTATCTGAAATTTTTCAAATTTTTTGTGTCTATACTCTATAATCACATTTTAGGACAGTAAAAATGCATAGATTTTCTTAAAGAGCAATCTTTCTGATAAGAAAGTGAATCTAGATGGTACTTTGGGGAGGGGGGGGGTGTCAAAAGTAAAAATTATTTTGAGTAAGAAATTTAAAATAATATTAATTCAACTTTGGTCATCGTATTAATAATAACAATATAAATATATAATATAAAACAATATTCTAGGCTGCCAAACCGTCTTCAATCAGAATCTTTTTTCGTATATGAAATAGTGATATTATACGATTGAATTAAGATTTAACATCATCTATACAGTGACTAACTATTGTAACCTATACTGTACACTTGTACAGAAGAGCGACACCCACTTACCTGCTTTTTTTTAATCTTATACCTATAAGTAAATGAAAATAATAAACTTCGCTATTAATAACTAATAATAACTAATAAGTATTTTAACAAATATTTAAAACTTAAATTGCAGGTATATTAATCAACCAAATTAATCATAGACTCACGTAGGCAAAAGTCCTCCAGTGTTGTACACATCTGGTTTGCTCAATCTGTACTTTTGTAATGCCAAATGACTACGTCTTTCCGGGTACCTGCCTTCTTTCCGGTAAAGCGTCTCGATGTCTTCCGGTTTGAATATCCACACTATGGACACGCCGGGCACAATATCTTCCCGGACAACTGGTCCGTACTGACGGAGTTTCGCCAACCCATTGTGATGCAATCGGTCAAATTTGTACTTACCGAATACAGGTAAATATTGGTAAAGGGTGCCGACCAGAGGCAGAGATGTTGGTCCTGGGATTTCGTTAAATTCTTTGACAGCCGTCGTTTCCGTTGACGAAAAACGAAGTATTTGAAATAAAGTCGATTTCTAAAAAAGATTTTCCGTTGGCATATTATATTTATAATTTTTTTATTGATAGATACCTATAAATGTATACTGCATATCTAGCCATCTACGTATACAATTAATTTTAATCTTGTTTAAAAAAATTTTGTTTGATCCTAGTTAAACGCGTATAATAGGTAGGTATAGGTTATATCTATACAATGTAATAAAAATGTGTTGTATGTATTTATTGTATTTGTTGAACTTGATCCAATAAATTTGTCTAATCAAATGATTTATCAATGTTTTGTTTACATGTAGAAATATTTTTGTATTAACATATTATATGGTACCTATTGTTATTCTATAAACATTGTAATAATAATGCGAATATTGTGTATTCAAATCTGTACGTTTTGACGCAAAGTGTACGTATGAAAATATAAACGTGTCGACACGGAATACGTTTTAAAAATTTGAACTAAATTCAAATTTATGATATTTTAATTCTCTCCTCGTTCATTCCGACGACAAATAGCAAAAAACATGTATTCTGTTCAGTGGTTTCCGAGAACGAACTAGTGCCCACCACGAATCTTTTATTCTGCATACGACAACAACGCTGAATGTCGATTACCGATGTCAGCGAAAATGTGTATCGTACTCAATCATATAAACGCATTTATGCGCTTTGTTATATTATTATGTCACGCTGTGCAGTAAATTGGTTATAATAATATCATTGTAACTACGAACACGGGAGTCGAGTAATTCAAATTGATTTATTCTCCCCGAATGTGTTTTATAAGAATCGTAGAAAAAAATACAACAACAATGGAATCGATAAATCACGAAGCACATTACGTGAAGAAAAATAAATTATAATAGTGGGTACATTAGGTGTGTTCAAATTTTGAATTGAATATTATGTACATCATTACGAGAAGACGTGATACCCGCACGTGTTGTCTCCGCGCCTTACAAGTGCGTAACATAACAAATTTTAAGCTCAGCAGAACACGTGTAGCACTGTAGCTCCGATAGTTTAAAAATTAGAGTGAATTGACCTCTTATAAAATCCAAAGGTAAGATTATTATCTAGGCAACATCATGGGCTTTTTATTATAATTTAATTTTAAAGTATTTTAAAATTGAAAATTGTAAATATGTATAATATGTACATCTTAAAATACTCATAACTCGCTTTAAAATTAAAATATATTGAAAAGCCCAAGAGGTTGCCTAGATGATAACATTATCTTTAGATTTTATAAGAGGTCAATGCACTCTAATTTTTAAATTAACGGAACTGCAGGTGTACTGCTGAGCGTAGAATTTGCCGTGTTAATAACTTGTAGGACGGAGACAACACATGCGGGTATCTCATCCTCTTAATTTTAGTTTAAACGATGAGCCTATGTGATAAAATATACTAAAATATATCACACAGCCAGTTTAATGGCACCCCGGACATAACCTGTTAAATAACATAACTCATACAAGTCTGTCTAATTAAAAGTCGTTAATACATTTCAAATATTAATTGGGTGGGATTTTAAAAACTATGAGATGGAAATTGGTACATTGATATTATTTTATCTATATCAATAGATAAATTATTTTGTTTAAAATGTATTTAATATTTATTATTACCATTCCTACCATGCTATACTATACTATACTATACTATACTATAAGGTACAATAGTATAAATTATTATAGTACCTATAATATAATATATACAATATATATTATGTATAACTTTTTACTGCAGTCTGTATTACATATATATTTATGCATATAAACATAAATATACTACTCCCGTTGAACGTTCTAGACTTGTATATAATATGATGCTTATATAAATATAGATAATATTTAAAAAAACAAAAATGCTTAGCCTAGTACAGACATAATCAAAATAAACGAAAAAATATTATTGGTTATTTTACAGACGTATAAATAATGAATGACAACATTAAATGTGGAGTTTTATTGTGAGTTGAACAAATCTGAGAAAAGCCACCTAACCTATATAAACAATTTCTTCCCATTCAATACCCCACAGGTATTATTCGTCTTATAAACGCTTGATTAAAATAGTTTGGACCAAGATAATCAACGAAAGACTTGCCAAAAGATTTTTTTCTTCTAAATATAGTATAAAGTCAACAATCTTTATTCGTTATACTCACGCTGCAAGGATTGACTCGTGGCATAGTTTTATTGTAATGTTTCAGACGCGGCGTACCCAATACAGTGAATTCTGTATTGCGGTTGTTCTGTCTAAACGGATAATACATAAAACATATTTTTAAAAGAACAATGTAAAAAATAATATTAACAGACAGAGTACATCGATCCACTCACCTCGGGAACTGACTACAGACTGCCGCCGAAAACAGAATACATTATAATATGAATACAATTATTATACGATGGGCACATGCGTCTGTACAGTGCTGTCGTGATGCGCACGATAAAATAATTATTTTATTTAAAAACTATAATTATTATTGTTATAAGTTATTACTTATTAGTAGTTATTACTTGTTTATTAGTTATTACTAAAAATAATTGTTAATAGGACGGAACAACCAAGGTTTTTAGACTATGGTCTAAAAACCCTGCGGTACACCCGCATGCGTTGTCTCCGTCTTACAAACGCATAAAATGGTTAATTATACGTTCTGGAAATCCATTTAACTCTGTTATGATTAATACTGGAGCGAATTGACCTGTCATAACATTTAGAAGTAAGAATATTATCTAGAACCTAATGTGGTTTTTCATACTCAAACAAGCTTTGAGAATTTTTAAATTGTAAATTGTTTGTGCATGCTCTACTTGGCCGGTTACATGCGCATCACCATGCATATATGCTACACATGCAGATTGGCGGCTGTCCGTGCTCTTCACCGCTTTCTTATCAGTCGTCACTCACCAAGGTACGTATGTTTGTTGTTTGGTCGATTGGTCATCAACGTGACAAAAGAAATTTATTTTAAGTACATATTTCAAAATACCATATTGTATATTTGTATTTGTTCAAAATATTGCGATTTGATCGCGTTCGTTTGTCTCGTTTTGTCGATGAGATTGCGAGGTCTCGACATCCACAAAACTTAGATTTATGATCCTGCACAGGCCATTCGGTTTGAGATTCTGGTCATTGGAGAAATTTAGATACATTTCTAGTGTCTGCCCTACTACGTCCACGGACATGGTTTGTAGTCGTCTGAAAAATT
>NC_042494.1:12729998-12736347 GCF_005508785.2 Acyrthosiphon pisum | reverse complement strand
ATATTTAGACAAAGCGATATGTCATTCCCTCCAAAGTATTATTCTCTATCTTTTTTGTTATGGGTGACTTTACTCTAAGATACTTGGAAAAAATGATTTTGCATAAATGCATTTTGTCTATGTTACGTGTAAGCCAGAGAGAGAAAACAAATAGTGCGCTGACAGCCTCTTAAGTAGATTTGGGGTCTTAGATGATCTAAAAATGTTAGTAATTATTAATGATGTATCAATATGAATAATTTGTAAAAATGATTGAAGTATAATGAATAATACCTATAACATATAATATTACATATACTTTATATTTTTGTAAAACCATATGATTATTATTTATTATGCTTAGTATGAATATTTTATTTGTTTTTACGATAAAATTATTAAATTATGACTTTTTTCAAGAATACTCAATACCTATTTATTTTATGTATACGGGCATGAATCTTTCAATAGCCAAATAATTAATAAATGATATAGTAACGTTGCGCGTAAATTCTATCTCAATCATATTCTTTTTTGGGGGGCGGCTTGCGTTTGGACGAAATGCCTTTTTACCCGTATAATAAAAGTAATGTGTTTGGCCGAGTTTCTTAAAATGTGTTTGAGCGAGATAATATAAGACAGAGTTTCTCAACCTATGGTACGCGTACCACTAGTGGTACTTAGAAAGCTCGTAGATGGTACGCTAAGAACATCTCCCTTAGTAAAAAAAAATGTAATGGATCATTAGAAATTCACAATAGAAATTATTTGGTATATTTGATATATTTAATAATAATAATAATCTTACATATTTAATTTTCTTTTTATGCATTAAATGCTTATACTATTATCATAATTTTTTAATTCCTAATAAAATAAAATTCCGTATGCATGTAAAATAACATTTTTGATAAGCAAATAAAACATTATTTGGTATTTGGCCAAGTGGTACATGAAAATTTTCAAACTGTAGGTATAGGTGGTACGTGGATATAAAAAGGTTAAGAACCGCTGATATAAAAGATAAAATTGTAATGATTAAGATAAAAATATTATTCTATAGGAAATTTCATATCAACCTAAATATGGCCCAGTCTTATTACAGGTCGGCAACTAGTATAAGTACAACTCATATTTTCAAATATCAGTTTGCTTGAACATTGAAAACGTGAGGTTATATTATAGTGTTAGTGAGTTTATGTCAAATATGGATCTTAAAATTGATTATATTTTTAATATAAAACGAAATAAACGATGCATTTCAATTGAAAATTTTATTTTTAATGGATCTAACCACTTGAAAAACGGGTCTTTTCGTTTTCAGTGTACTAACAGAAAATTTACTGAGTGTTTTAGTAAATTTTAGCCTCGATAAAATATTATCTTTTTCAAATAATAATAATAATAATACACATAATCACGAACCAACTATACTGATCATAATTTAGCCGTTCAGAGTGTTAGTTTGTTCAGTTGCTGAGCGTACAATTTACTAAGTTACGCACTTGTAAGACGGAGACAACATATTATGCAAGTGTGGCGTCCTCTTACAGTAATATTGTTAAATATATAAATATAATATAAATAAATATGTACCTTTATTATGTTTAATTTAAAATATGTTATTATATTTATATTGATATACTTAGTGAAAGGTGTGAAGTAAAGTGGACCTTAAACGTATGTAATTTTATATTCGGCAAAAATATTTGACATGCATCACGGAAATGATATCGTTTCGAATTTAAGTACCTAGTTAAGCTTATGTACGATTATTGTTTAATCCGTATACAGCATAATTATAAAATAGGTATCAGCTATTACTTATGATTACATGACGTGTTGTTTTGAATGGAACTCCGCTTTATGATATCGATTTAATATTTTTATCTTGGCTATTCGGTGTACAATAATATTGTCATCAATAATAATACGAGTGAAACAGGCACTACCTATATAATATTAATTAGTTATAGAATATACATATATATATATATATATATATATATATATATATATATTACCTAGTACCTAGTGATAAAAAATAAAAATATATATCTACCCTAGCTATACCTGTATTGCTATATTTTTATATTATTTACACTTTTACTGCCGTTTTTTTTTATCAGTAGCAACAATAGATTTATTATATTACACATGCCTAGCAGTATTGAGTGGGCATGACGTCTTGAACGTCACATTTTGAATCTACCCGCTGTATAATAATATAATAGCACTAGCCACTGAAGTAGGTTCTCGAAGTTCAGACCTCAGTAAATTATATAATTTTGATTCGTGACGAAATTAGAGCAGATACATTTGACACAGTGATCACTCACCATTAATCACGATTAAAATTGAATAATTAATATAAATCAAAAATAAATTTAAAAAACACGCGCGACGCTTAACACGCTAACACGTGATATAATTTAAATCGTATTTAGACTGAAAATAGATTTTCATATTATGAATTCTTAATAGTTCCTAAACAGAACACATTTTTAAAAAAACAGTAGGAAACGGACCATTAAAGTGTAAAGGTTAACATGTACCACCTTCTAATCTTATTAGGAAATAAACCTATATTTTTATTAATTTCCCTATTGAATTATTATTTTTTATTTTTTATTACCTATTTATTTAATTTGAACCATTATATATGTATTTTTTTTATGCTCAAATGTGAAGATATCGTTTGTTGCTCACAAAAAAGTTCGGCATTCGAATAGGTATCTTATTAATATGAACTACTTACCTAGCTATATAATTCATAAAATCATCACTAGATGGTCATATTGATTTCATACCTGATTGGTGAATAGTGATTATCAACATTCCTGATCATGATATAAAGAAATTTTTATAATATATTATATAAGATAGATAATTATCATGTGATTTGTATAATGTACTATGTAAGAAATATTTACATAATATTTGTGATTTAACGTTTAACTAAGCTATAGGTGCAGTTTACTGTACTTTCTACTATAGTTTTAAATTAAAATGAAATTTCAGAATCCTAATTAATAACAATTTTCGTTTAGTGTATCATAATATATTTTTTATATAAATTAAAATCCTCTAAATAAATTGTTATTAGGTAAATAAATATTGTTTTATTCATTATTCACGGAAACTGTTTAATTAATAGTTATATGCGTGATATCTGACTATCAAAACAATAAATTATTCTTTGACTTTTTAGCAACACACTTCCATTCATACCTACGTCTTTATCATGTAGAACACTTCCTAGAATATGTAATTAAATGTTTCATTCTAATTCTACGAACACGATTACTATCCTCATATTATTTTTATGATGATTCGTCATGTGTGCTGCAGAAGAGCTACACTCAATATTCCGTAATATTACGATGGGTTAATATTAAGACAGTTAAAAAATGTATTTAATTATTTTTGGTGTTCTACACGGAAAATTATTAGACTGTTCACTGCTTTTCAAAACTAAATAAATCAATGTTCTTTAGCCTTTTGGTCACAATTTCAACTCGTGCTGCAGGGAATAAATAAATTCAACTTCACAGTTTATTGACTTAATGTATACAATCAGTGTTGTTATCCAGTTATTTCAATGAATTTTAAATACGTTACCAGCTATAACTATTTTAAGAAATAAAACTTAAAAGTATTAAGTATTATTATTCATAATGTACCTACTAATAGCTGGTTATCCAATATTTCCCGATGATTAAGGCTTTTAATTGGTTTGAATTCTATTAGAACTCGAAAGACACTTTTCAACTTTTGTCCCAAGTTCGAGAACAAATAGGTAAAATAGTTTCTAATGACGAGTGTATACTGTGTATATATATATATGTATTTTAACCAAAAAAAAACAATATATGTGCATAACAGGCACGTATACAGGGAGTTAAAATTAAAATGTAGATACTATATACCAACCATAATATTATATAGACATGACTAAACTGAAAGTATAGGAAATCGTTTAGAATATGAAAAATAATTTAAAATTAAATAAGTAAACGGACGAAAATTTGAAACCGTTTACATATCTATATAACAGATAAATACCTAAAGATATACTTACAAAGTCCAATATGGACACGATGCGTGCACCGTACCGGACGTTAGTGCAGCCCAAAAAACATTTGGCGGACGGCATGGTCGATTGGCCGCTGTCGCTGTATAGCCGGTCGAGTCGAACGAGCAAACACCGATGTCGGAGGCTTTACGGCGGTTATTGTATATTCAATATTGTATAATAATAATAATTAAATGTTATATTATGTTATCGGACTGTAATTATTTTTTAATATATCGATAAAAGTAGAAATACGGTCGAGTATAATAATATATCTATGACGACGTTATTCTCAGGACTCTTGATAATCGGTGCCGCGGACGCGTCTACGACATCGCGATTTTACGAATAGACCAAAACTATACCTAATAATATTATGTTATACAACATCGAACGGAGTGTGACGAGTAACGCGACTTCTGTTCTATAAGTACGTATTTATGTTATAATATGAGATTTTTATAGTATAGATATAAATATATATAGCGCGCGCCTTCCGTCAAAGATAAAACGAATTTGACGTGTGCGGTGGTATATTATATGCGTAATCTAATATAATATGATGTACCTACCTATGTATACAGTGGGTTCTCGGTGATCAATTGATGCATTCCACAGAAAGGCAATTATTATACTCCCGTAACTTCTCAAATTTAAAAACCAAGGGCGCCAACAGGGGGCTTCTGGAGGGGGGCATGGCCCCCTGCCTATTTTATTTGATAATAATTGCCGTAATATTACTTGCAAAAAAAAATGAATAGTATGTGCTGTATTACCAGACTTTTTGCATTGGTCCTACTCTCCCGTTTACATTTCTGCGGGCGCCCTTTTTCAGTATGTAAAGTATTTTTACCTATTACAGTATTACCTTTACCAATACCTCACCTAATCATTTTGCACCGATTCATCATACACATGTATATATTATTATCTGTGATTAAATTACTGTATATTTTTATAACAGATTAATAATATTTGAATATAATGATGTACCGATTAAATAATTTCTAAGTATGGAAAAAAACTAATAACCAATAAGTTATTGAACAATTTTCAATACTATTAGAATTTGTTATTATAACATACGTTTTCAATTATTACAGCAGTAAACTAAAATTAAAAATGATAAACTTACCAAAAACAGTAAAGTAGGTAACTCCTAATCAACTTTTGAAAGTTACTCAGTGTAAATTATCAGATAATATGGAAAATGGAAATATATAAAATAATAAATAAACGACCGCGATGGTAACAATTAAGAGGGCTCCAATCGATGAAAAAAAAGTGACTTTTAGACCAATAAGCTAGACAAAACTGGAGGAATTTGGTTTGACGGATTTTATTTTTTAAAACAGATTATGATTGATTAACAAGTTTACTAGGTTATGCTAGAATATTTCTTTTTTCAGCTGTGATGTCTAAGAATAAAAAACATGATATATTTGTATTTATAGTATTCATCATAAGTTTCATGACAATAATTGGAATATTAAAAAAAATAGCAGCTGTATACACTACCTATACATTATTTTATAACTTAATAAGCTTAAAATTTAATTTGCTTTTAGATATATATTTGAGAGCTTATAATTATTACTAATTTGTACCAAAATAAGGGTATGTAATTTGCACCATCGTAGGTAGGTAGGTAGGTAGTCAAAAGTAGTATGTAAGGTTTTCTGAACCCCCATCCCAAAATCATCCGGGCCCCTTAGATACTAATTGCTGACCCCTGACCTGGAACAAGAGTAAGCTTTCTTACTTCACTGAACGATTTCAGCCACTATTGGCATGTAAGCGCATGAATAATAATAAGCTGTTGGTTGTCGATCATTCGATAAAAAGAGATCTTTACACTGATTAGAAAAAATAAAAAACGAAAGTATACTTGCAGTACAATATAGTCACGATTTTCACAAGTCGCATAAATCAATTTTCCACAAGCATGTGTACGCGCGTTCTTTAATAATAACAAATAACATCGAATAAAAACCAATTAAATATGCAACAATGTTACAAAAACGTTTATTTGTATAAATCATAATTAATTCATTTTCAGTGGGAATTACAATCTTATTAGTTCGAGGTTCTGAAACTCATATTACCATAATCTTTGCTGTATATCGCAGAACATACCATATTATGCGCAACAAAATAAGCGTCTGACAAAACGTTTGGTCCTTTTCCATAGTGTTCTGCGCTTTGGCCGTTCAGCCGCGGGCTCTGTCGTCGGTTCGGTTTCATTACGTCGGCGGTCTTCGGGCACGTCCCGAAGCAAACTCGCGGCGCGTACCC